>NC_059342.1:50060192-50363653 GCF_018350155.1 Leopardus geoffroyi
TTACCTGCCTGGGTGACTATCACAGTAGAAGGCTAAAATGCAAACAACCCCCAAGATGTTAACCCAGGTTTTCCCAACCACATGTAGGAGGTCCTGGGTCTGTCTCTCTCTCTCTCTCTCTCTCTCTCTCTCTCTCTAATTTGGAGACACAAAGTAGGAGAGAAGAGTAGACAATAGCATTTGTGAACTGCTTGTTGACTTCAAAGTAGCCTAAGTAATTCCTAAGTACCAGACACACAACGTACAAATTTTGTAAGGAAGCTTTTGAATGCTCCAATCTTGGAGGTTTATTTTTGCTCTATCATTTACTGATGTGTTAAGTATGTGCTAAATACATCATTCTTACCCTGTATGATGGTGGATTTCATGTGTCAACCTGACTGGGCTACTGGGTGCCCAATCAATGTTAGGCAAACATTGTTCTGGGTGTGTCCGTGAGGGTGTTTCTGAATGAGATTAACATTTGGTAGCCTCCCTGATGTGGGTGGTCCTCATCCAGTCAACTGAAGGCCTGAAAAGAACAAGGCTATGGAAGAAGCCTTGGTTGATGAGCTGGGAAGTAGCTTCTTTCCTGCCTTCAGACACAAACTTATACCAACAGCTCTCCTGGATCTCAGGCTTTTAGAAGCGGACTGGAACTATCAGCTCTCCTCGGTTTCCAAAATGCCTTGCCAGCTGTAGACCTTGGAACTTCTCAGCTTCTATAATCATCGATCCAGTTCTTTAAGATAGGTAGATGATAGATAGATAACTTTGTTTCCCCCAGAGAACCCTAATACAACCTGCTTCTTCGGTTATAATATGGAAGTAATGCCTATCTGGTAAAGCAAATGAAGTAAATACAATGAAATACATCAGGCCTGGTACAAAGTAGGCACACAGTAGGCATTCTCCCTAAACCTGGGTTTCCTGCAATAAAGTTTGCTTGCAGGCTCTCCTCTTTTTAGTAAACCAGTACTCTAAGAGATATCTGTACTAGGTTCATTGGGTATATGACAAAGTCCACAAACTCATGTATATGATAAACATCACCTATTTCCTTTACAGAAACTAATTCAAAGTCCAGGAACACATCCCGCCAGTCTGGAAGTTAATTCTTAGAGGTTAATGTTAAGATTTCCCAGGGGAGAAATCCAAGACATTTTGTGGTGTCCAAAAAAGACAGAAAAAAAGTAACATTTAATCACTAGTCATGGTTGATGTTCCTGTTGGCCAGGTCACCCCCCTTGAGGTTCAGATGCATCTGCTTCTCTGTCATGCATGGTTCCCTGAAATCGAGGTGGAGGCTAGGCAACCTGGGGCCCAGGGCTCCAACAGGCTAGCCACCCCCCACACACCATGCTCAGCATCTATAATCCTGAGGACTCCTCAGGAGCTGCCATCCTGGAGGGGACCTACTCAAAGAGAACTACTCGTGTTCATATCATATTTCACCTGATTTGAGACAATTCGAGCAAGTGTAAAATAGATCACTCTACAAGTTAAGTAAATAAAGGGCATAGAGGATAAAAGCACCACCTGAATACAGGAAAGAAGAATAATTTCTATTATCATCTTGTCTTTTTGTAAACCTAATTCTCAGAGCCAACTCCCAGCAAAAGTCTGGAATAGAATAGATTATACTCAACTTCTGGAGGCTGAAATAAATAGCATTTTGTAATCCTATACTTCAGAGAATGCCATTGAGAATGTAGAGTGGCAGTTTTTAACTTTTTGCTATTTTGAACTTTATATTATTTCTGCATCCAGAAAGTCAGAGGTGAGCTCACGCAGGTGAATACAGCTATGCTGAAAGCACAAAAAAAGGAAACTGGAAGAAACAACTTGTTTTTTAAAAAAAATTAAACCAGGGTGCCTGGGTGGCTCAGTTGGTTAAGCATCCGACTTCGGCTCAGGTCATGATCTCACGATCTGTGAGTTCGAGCCCTGCGTGGGGTTCTGTGCTGACAGCTCAGAACCTGGAGCCTGCTTTGGATTCTGTGTCTCCCTCTCTCTCTCTCTCTCTCTGCCCCTTCCCTGCTCATGCTCTGTCTCTCTCTGTCTTAAAAATAAATAAAACATTAAAAAAACTTTTTTTAATTAAACCTTCAAAATATTTGTTAAAAACGGGTTGGATATAAGACCAGAGATCACCAATGAAGTTTCTATATTTCAAAAGAAAATACTTGAGGAGTGCTGGATTGAGAAAACCATGTAGGTGTCCCCTTTGCAGCACGCTAGCAACACCTAGGATTGGCAAACTCTGGCAAGATTTCAGATGACGCCAAGCTGGCTGGGTGATGGAGTCTGAGTTCAAAACCATCACGTCAGCATGAAATAAGCTTCTAATAGTAAAAAAAAAAAAAAAAAAAATGTTTAACTATATAGTAATAATAATTTCCAATTACTCTAAACCTGAGTTGGGGGTTCAAATATCAGCTGCTCCAGCAGCTGTGCTTAGCAACGTTTCTTAACAACAACAACATAGAGAGATGTAGATCTGTAACAGTAATATGAAGCAACATAGCTTAAACAGCTTTGGTTAAACAGTAAAATTTTTTTTTACATTAAAAAAAAAGGTGGGGAGGGGGTAGTGTATGAATCTCATGGACTCACCAGCAGTAGAAATCACTAAGCATACATCAGTCACATCTTATCTGAAGTGCCATGCTCTGTTTTCAGTGCCAGATTTTAAAATAACATAGACTAGGATAGAAGATAAAATAACATAGACTAGGATAGGAAGAATTTTTTGCTGACCCAGCATGGCTGCAGGAATAAGCAATTCTTTGTATTTAGTGCTTGCCTCAACCCATCCAAGAGTGAATATCCTAGGAGACATCAACTCATTGACCGAGCTGAGATTTCTTCACCACCCTTTTGGTGGGCCAGAGTAGTCAACAAAAAGGATTGGGGGTCAGGGGCGGGGGGGAGGGGAAAAGCGGGAAGAGGCTCCAAAATCTCCTGTGACTTGTATAGTAAAAGTATGCGCGTCTGGACTTATCGTGCTACCAAGACAGGCTCACATAATAGAAAAGAGAGAACTTCTCAAAAAGAAATTGGGGTGGCAGATGCTGAGTAATCAGAACATATGCTGTTAATAAATGTAATGAGAACCATTTAGGTTAATATGGGGGAATGAATTAGTAGTTGACTTATAGGTTAGTCATTTGTCTTTTCCTGCAGTGACTAGAATGGCTTTTGGACATGGTAGACTGCCCAAACACTGACTGATTTTGCTCTTTCATTTTAAGTCACATGTTTGAGCCAAATCCAGGAGCAGTTGGGGAATCTTGGCTTGTGCACCTAGGCTAGGTTGCCCCACAAAAACAGACACTGCAGGGCAGGCCCAATAATGAACCTCATGGAGAATAATTCATCCCAAAGGAAGAGATAGTCAAGAGACACAAGGACAACAGGCCAGAAACATCAATAAAAGACAATTTTGAGGAAAGCACCGTATCCACCACCAAAGTTGTCTTTTTTTTTTTTTTAATATATGAAATTTATTGTCAAATTGGTTTCCATACAACACCCAGTGCTCATCCCAAAAGGTGCCCTCCTCAATACCCATCACCCACCCTCTCCTCCCTCCCACCCCCCATCAACCCTCGGTTTGTTCTCAGTTTTTAACAGTCTCTTATGCTTTGGCTCTCTCCCACTCTAACCTCTTTTTTTTTTTCTTTTTTCTTTTTTCCTCCCCCTTCCCCATGGGTTCCTGTTAAGTTTCTCAGGATCCACATAAGAGTGAAACCATATGGGATCTGTCTTTCTCTGTATGGCTTATTTCACTTAGCATCACACTCTCCAGTTCCATCCACGTTGCTACAAAAGGCCATATTTCATTTTTTCTCATTGCCACGTAGTATTCCATTGTGTATATAAACCACAATTTCTTTATCCATTCATCAGTTGATGGACATTTAGGCTCTTTCCATAATTTGGCTATTGTTGAGAGTGCTGCTATGAACATTGGGGTACAAGTGCCCCTATGCATCAGTACTCCTGTATCCCTTGGATAAATTCCTAGCAGTGCTATTGCTGGGTCATAGGGTAGGTCTATTTTTAATTTTCTGAGGAACCTCCACACTGCTTTCCAGAGCGGCTGCACCAATTTGCATTCCCACCAACAGTGCAAGAGGGTTCCCGTTTCTCCACATCCTCGCCAGCATCTATAGTCTCCTGATTTGTTCATTTTGGCCACTCTGACTGGCGTGAGGTGATACCTGAGTGTGGTTTTGATTTGTATTTCCCTGGTAAGGAGCGACGCTGAACATCTTTTCATGTGCCTGTTGGCCATCCGGATGTCTTCTTTAGAGAAGTGTCTGTTCATGTTTTCTGCCCATTTCTTCACTGGGTTATTTGTTTTTCGGGTGTGGAGTTTGGTGAGCTCTTTATAGATTTTGGATACTAGCCCTTTGTCCGATATGTCATTTGCAAATATCTTTTCCCATTCTGTTGGTTGCCTTTTAGTTTTGTTGGTTGTTTCCTTTGCTGTGCAGAAGCTTTTTATCTTCATAAGGTCCCAGTAATTCACTTTTGCTTTTAATTCCCTTGCCTTTGGGGATGTGTCGAATAAGAGATTGCTACGGCTGAGGTCAGAGAGGTCTTTTCCTGCTTTCTCCTCTAAGGTTTTGATGGTTTCCTGTCTCACATTCAGGTCCTTTATCCATTTTGAGTTTATTTTTGTGAATGGTGTCAGAAAGTGGTCTAGTTTCAACCTTCTGCATGTTGCTGTCCAGTTCTCCCAGCACCATTTGTTAAAGAGGCTGTCTTTTTTCCATTGGATGTTCTTTCCTGCTTTGTCAAAGATTAGTTGGCCATACGTTTGTGGGTCTAGTTCTGGGGTTTCTATTCTATTCCATTGGTCTATGTGTCTGTTTTTGTGCCAATACCATGCTGTCTTGATGATGACAGCTTTGTAGTAGAGGCTAAAGTCTGGGATTGTGATGCCTCCTGCTTTGGTCTTCTTCTTCAAAATTCCTTTGGCTATTCGGGGCCTTTTGTGGTTCCATATGAATTTTAGGATTGCTTGTTCTAGTTTCGAGAAGAATGCTGGTGCAATTTTGATTGGGATTGCATTGAATGTGTAGATAGCTTTGGGTAGTATTGACATTTTGACAATATTTATTTTTCAAATCCATGAGCAGGGAATGTCTTTCCATTTCTTTAAATCTTCTTCAATTTCCTTCATAAGCTTTCTATAGTTTTCAGCATACAGATCCTTTACATCTTTGGTTAGATTTATTCCTAGGTATTTTATGCTTCTTGGTGCAATTGTGAATGGGATCAGTTTCTTTATTTGTCTTTCTGTTGCTTCATTGTTAGTGTATAAGAATGCAACTGATTTCTGTACATTGATTTTGTATCCTGCAACTTTGCTGAATTCATGTATCAATTCTAGCAGACTTTTGGTGGAGTCTATTGGATTTTCCATGTATAATATCATGTCATCTGCAAAAAGCGAAAGCTTGACTTCATCTTTGCCAATTTTGATGCCTTTGATTTCCTTTTGTTGTCTGATTGCTGATGCTAGAACTTCCAGCACTATGTTAAACAACAGCGGTGAGAGTGGACATCCCTGTCGTGTTCCTGATCTCAGGGAAAAAGCTCTCAGTTTTTCCCCGTTGAGGATGATGTTAGCTGTGGGCTTTTCATAAATGGCTTTTATGATCTTTAAGTATGTTCCTTCTATCCCGACCAAAGTTGTTTTGAAGGCCAGCTCAGCCCCCCGGGCTCAGTCCTGAATCTTAGTAGAAATAGTTGCAATGTATCTAAAAGTAAAAGAGTGCTTCTAGTTAAGACCAGGTAAGTTTAGAGTTGAAGCCTCCCCATCCCCACCACACTTTGCTCCAAACAAATAGCAATGATAAACATCTTAGAAGAAAATCTAAAACACACAGTCATGTTTTTATAGAGAAAAAAGTGATCTAGAACACAAAGCAGTGAGTGAGGCTAAAGCTGCAGACCCTCTGGGTCCTGGGTCCGAAGTCTGTTAGAGGCTAAGAAGGGTTAGAATAACCCCACCACCACCAGCACCACCTCCTGTATACACCACAGGAGACCTAAGCTCGAAATCAAGAACCATGGTGAGACTCTCTCATCATAAAATAGTTTAGCCACGCGGCACTGTGCTGTGTTGGACTATGTTCTATATAATACAGCTGCATAACGAAGAAAGGTAGGGAAAGTTGAGACCAATACAGCCTCTCTGTCATGATCCGGTTCAACCCACCTCCAGGTTCAGTGACCAAACAGAAGCTTTAGTAGAAGATCTGAGGCTGCCATATTTGGAAGGGCCCACTTACAAGGCTGGGCCCCTGACTGGGCATCTGGGAATTTGGCACCCAAATCACTCCTTAACTAATAAGAGAGGCTCATTGTACTTAGACTATATGTGCAATGTGATTTATGCTTAACATGTGCTTTCCTTCTGGGAGTCTGGAACTTTAGTCCATGCTCAGGAGAAGAGGCCTATGTAATCAGCCCCCAATAAAAGTCTTGAACTCTGATTCTCTAATAGGCTCTCCTGAGCAGAAGTATTGCACACATACTTCCACACATACTTCCACATTTGTTTGCTTTAAACACACACACACATACACACACACACACACACACACACACACACACACACACACACATATACACAGACACACACATACATACACACACACACACACTTGGTATTTCTCCTTATGGGAGAAAAAGAGTATAAGGAAGCCTGTTCATAGATTTCTCCAGAATCTTCTTGTGTCTTTTTTCCTTGATGACCCTGTCATATATGCTTTCACTGTAATAGACCTCAGTTGTTAGTCCAACTATGTGCTGAGTTCCCTAAGTGCTTCTAAAAATTCTCCAAACATCTGTGGCCTTCAGGATCCCCAAAGTGGTGCTGGCCACAGGATTCACTAGACCAGCTCCAATTTGCTAAAATATGGCTACAGAATTATTTGAGGTGGGGGGTGGCAGGGGGGAAGAAGAAGAACAGCAGGGGATGACAAAATCCTGGTGCATGGATGATTATGGAGTTATTCAGAGCACAAAAGAGCAGCTTAACTGCTATCTGTTGTGAGAGGTGAAACTCACCCGTGGAATTTGACAACAGATTTAAGCCCAGGAGACTTGACTCATTGGACTCCCTGACTTCTTTGGGCCCTGCTAAGCTAAAATGAAGAAAAAAGAGAAGCCCAGGTGATGCCTTTGGTTTTTTTGGTGCTCTCCACCTGGTCGGAGGAAAAAGGGATCAAATATTCCCACAGGTTGGGCTTTCAATGGGCTAGAGACCATAAAAATTACCTGGTTAGTTGCTCTCACCTTCCCTTCAGGCAGAAGAAAAAAAAAGTAGGGAGCACTCAAGCCTTTCATGCAGCCTGTCTAAAGCACCCCAACTCTTTGTATTCCAGCAGTAGCTGTAGTTTTAACCCTGTAAATGCTGAATTTACTGCTAGGGCTTGGAGCAAAACTTGCAATGGGGGAAAAAAAGATTTGCATAAATGCCCTTGTGTTTTATGGCTATTTCATCTATGTACGATTAAAATTTATTTAAAAATTATCATACACTTACAATTTCATGAATGCTAGAGAGGGATCATCACGATCATGGAAAGACTCTAAGAAAAAAAAAAATGTCAGTGGTACACAATTCCTTTGATTTTTGCCATGAGTGGTTGAGTGAAATTTAAAGTCTGGGTATGAAAAACGGGACAAATCTCCATAACTGATGATTTTTGTTATAATTTTTGCTTATTGGAGCCTCTTTTATTTTTTTAATGTTTTTATTTCTGAGACAGAGACAGAGCATGAGCAGGGGAAGAGCAGAGAGAGAGAGGGAGACACAGAATCTGAAGCAGGCTCCAGGCTCTGAGCTGTCAGCACAGAGCCTGACACGGGGCTCTAACTCATGGAGTGTGAGCTCAAGTCCGACACTCAACTGACTGAGCTACCCAGGCGCCCCTTATTGCAGCCTCTTTTAAAGGGGTCTCCAAAGGGAAGTATGCTTTTTATTAGCTTTAAAAAGCAGTTTTTAGTTTGCTAATGAGTTCCTATTGAAACCAAATGCCGACCCTTAAAGACTGATGATTCTTTTCCTGCCTAATGTGCATATTTTAGAGTGGGTCAATCTGGACACTCAGACAACGAAAAAAAAGGCCTTGGGAAAGCCTCATTATTTGGACTTTGAACACAGCTCTCTGGCCTTGCAGTGTCTCGGGTTTGCTACCGCAGAAGAAAATTGGTTGCTGGCATTTTTGTAATTTTGAATTCAAACTCCTAATTGCCTAGACTTAAGCTGAAATCTTATACTGTCTGCTATGGGCTATTTTAGCCTTAGTACTCAGCTGTGCTAAACTGAAATCAGATGAGATCTCTCCACTCAATGAATAAGACTAAGACTCTGGGACTGTTGCAAATTTAGAACAGCCCTCAGTGGGGTGTAAACTGTAAAATCATTGTAGATGCTGGCTGGTCTGAGTTAGATACAGATGTCCATGGAATGGGATTTGTTCCCTGATATCCATCTGATATTGAGCAGACTGACTCTTTAATCCTGATACAGAGACTAGTTGCATTCATAACTTCCGGTGCCTGCCCAAAGCTCGTAAATTGAGGTAGGCATATCACTCAAGGAAGTCACCAAGCTTTCTAAGATCTTTATGGTAAGTGGGATTTGTTTAACTGGCTAAATCTAGGACTCTGGAAGGCACGACTGAAATCAGTATTGCAGGGTGGTCCCTAGATTGTGGGTTCCTAATGATACTAATTTTGCTATAAAGATATCTTGAATATCTTTATCAGGTGAAGTGGGTAGACTTCACAGAAAAGAGCTAATATAGCAGAACTTAGGTTGGCATATTTTGAAGGGCTTGCTTTCAAGATTGGCCCTGAGCTGGCATCTGGGAACTTGGCATTCAAACAGGTCCCCTACTTATGAGGGAGTCTCACTGTACCTGGACTGTTCATACAAAGTGTATTTTATTGTGAGTTTTTCTCTGGGAGTTTTTCTTCTGGGAGTTTGGAATTTGGGTACATACCAGGCAGAAGGTACCTATGTGATCGGTGCCCAATGAAAACCTTGGGCACTACAGTGGGTTCATGTCCAATTCCAATTCATGTCCAAGCCCTCATACCCAGAACCTGTAAATGTGATTTATTTGGGGAAAAAAGATCTTTGTAGATGGAATTAAGTTAAGCGTCTTGAGATGAGATCATCCTAGATTTAAGATGGTCCCTAAATCCAAAGGTAGGTGTTATTATAAGAGAAAAAGCAGAAAGAAATTTCAAACAAAGAGAAACACAAAGGCCATGTGAAGACAGAGGCAGAGATTGCTGTGTCTACAATACAAGGAACACTAAGGTTTGCCAACAGCCACCGGAAGCTAGGAGAGAGGTATGTAATGGCTTCCCCTTCATAGTCGTCATAAGGAACCAAGGCTCCCAACACCTTGATTTCAGATTTCTGGCCTTCAGAATATGAGAATACACTTCTGTTGTTTTAAGCCATCAAGCTGTGGTAACTCATTATGGCAACCTTAGGAAACAAATACAGGCCCTGAGTCTGTAATGGGCACAGCCTATTACACACATCTTTCTGCATTTGTTACCACTAGAGAAGGAAACATGCTAGGTGTGTCTCTTCACAGAAGAGAGAGGGTATAACAAAGTCTGTGCATTTCTCCAGACTCCTCCCATGTCTTTATCCCTTACTGATCCTGCCATGTATCCTTTAGCAAAAAGAAATCTTAGTCCTGAGTACGACTATGCACTGAGTCCCATGAAGCCTTCCAGCAAATCACTGAATATATGGGTGGGTCTTGAGGACCCCCAAAATAGCTGGATATATAACATCCTCAATATCTAACAGAACATGAGCTGTAAGTCATTATTGTAAGATCTAATGGTGAGCTAGAGAACCCAAGCTACCCAGTGGGGCAAAACATAAAAAACCCTATTCACAATGAAGTTAGTAGAGAGAGGAGGAGAAAACACTAAGTCAAGGAAAGCCTGCAAATAACGGTCCAAAATACATGTGAAAACTAATGCTGAGAGAGTGCCTAGAAAATCAGCAATAGGCTGTTAATGCCCCTGATCTACCATACCAGACAAAATTAATGCAGAAATTACAAAATGATTTTAAAATAAGATTTAACATTCTTAAAGATATAAAAGACTGAATAAACCCATTAAGAATGAGACATATTGACACAAAAATAGGGAAAAAAGGAAACATTTTTTTAACGTTTGTTTATTTTTGAGACAATGTGAGAGACAGAGTGTAAGCAGCGGAGGGGCAGACAGAGGGAGACACAGAATCTGAAGCGGGCTCCAGGCTCTGAGCTATCAGCCCAGAGCCCAACACGGGGCTTGAACTCACAGACTGTGAGATCATGACCTGAGCCGAAGTCAGAAGCTTAACCGACAGAGCCACTCAGGCGCCCGAAACACACATTTTTTAAAAAGAACCAATCAGAAATGCTAAAAGAGGGGCGCCTGGGTGGCGCAGTCGGTTAAGCGTCCGACTTCAGCCAGGTCACGATCTCGCGGTCCGGGAGTTCGAGCCCCGCGTCAGGCTCTGGGCTGATGGCTCAGAGCCTGGAGCCTGTTTCCGATTCTGTGTCTCCCTCTCTCTCTGCCCCTCCCCCGTTCATGCTCTGTCTCTCTCTGTCCCAAAAATAAATAAACGTTGAAAAAAAAAATTAAAAAAAAAAAAAAAGAAATGCTAAAAGAAATATAAATTAAGAGGATCCAACATGAATCTACAAACATTCAATGAGAGATCAAGAAGAAAAGAACAAAGGGAATGGCAGAGAACCAATACTGAAAGATTAAAAGTCTGAGAGGTGAGCAGATAAATCTACATTAGCACATCCAGTAAAATCTAAAACAGTAAGGGGGAGAAAACCTTAAAGAACATTGGGGAGAAAATAGCCTATAAACTAATGACCAACTGACTGAACATAGACTTCTAATCAGAAACAATAGATAGCAAAAGACAATAGAGCAAATCTCCAATGTACTGAGAGAAAATACCTGTTTACCAAGAATTCTAGATGCAGTTAAGCTAGTATTCAAAATATACATTTTTATATACATAAAACTAAAGGAGCTTCTACAGTCTCTTGCTTAACAACTACTAAAGAAAGTATTTGAGCAAAAAGAAAAGATAATCCAGAGGGGAAAAGAAAGATGAATGAGATATGTGGTGCACAGATATTAGGAAAATAAATTGCTAAAGTTAGGTAAATTTTACTATTAAAAATGATACATTTTTGTATTGAAATCAAGTGACACTAAAACTCCAGACAACAAAGAATAAGTGAAGATTTATCAATATCTATGTAAAGTACACTGAAGCTCTTATACTATTAAAGAGAAGAGCAACACTGAATGACTTCATATCTTGTTAGGAAACTTTATAGTTAAGTGTGTATATTAAACATTTCAGAAAACTATGCCATAGAGTATATGTCATACATAATGCAAATATATATTTAATCAAATAAATGTATGTGTGAAATACATAAATATGTATTTAATGTATTACACACTAAATACATAAAATGTATATATGTATTCTATACATATGTGATAAAATACATAGCTTCCAACCTAGCAAAGAAAACCAAAGAGGAAATAGAAAAAATATTAATAAGCCAAATAAAGGCAGAAAAGTAGAATAAAGCAATCAATAAAAAGATTGAATTAAAGACTAGAAGAAGACAATAGAAAGAACTCTAAATATACCAGTAATATAAAAAATAAATGAAAGCAAATTAAACTCACCAGTTAAAAACCAATCCTTGGATTTTGTTTTTTTAAGAACAAATGGGATAAAAAATGATGTTAGACAAAATAGAATTTAAAGATGAAAATCATTGATATGTGTCAAGCAAAACAGTAAATAATAAACCTTTGTCAGGAAGTTGCAAAACCATGAAATAATGTATTTATCAGTATATCCCAAAATATACAATACAATATATGACAAAAGTTACAAAAAGAAAATGACAAATCAAGCATAAGAGCAAGAGATTTTACTATACCTATCATAGAAACTAATATGCATAACTGATATAGCATATAGAACATTTTTTAAAAATATAATTAATAAGATTGTTCTAAGAGTGATACACAGAATTCTACACCCAATAACTAAAGATAATGTATTCATTTCCAGGACACATGAAAATTCACTATGTACCAGTTCACAAGGAAATTTTCAATAAATGTTAAAGAATCAATATCTAACTACATTCTCTAACCACAACACAATTTTGAAGCTATGTTTTAAAATAACTAATCTTATGTTTGAGAATTTAAAAATACACTTCTAAACAACTTTAGTGAATGATTGCCATTCCCAAACATATATAATTAAATAATAGTGAAGGAATGACATATCAAGACTTGCATAATCAGGCAAAACCAGTAGTTACAATTAAACTTATAGACCTAAATTAACGACTTACAAAAGAAAAGATTAAAATTCAATTAATTAAATGTTCAATTTAACAAGCTAGAAAAGAAACAACAGTATATAACCCAAAGAAAGTCTTCCATGAAAATGCTAATAAAATAGACAAATAGTAAGACTAATCACATAAATAGAGCAGAAAACAAACAAAAAAGTGGTTTGGGCAGCATAAATCAATAATATTAGGACCAAAAAGAAAACATAACTAAAGAGACTGTAGATTTTTTAAAACATTCAATAAATACTACAAATAACTTTATGGCAGTAAAGTCTCTAGAAAAAGTGTAAATTATAAAAGTTGACTCAAGAATAGCTGAAAAGCTGAAGAAAACAATAACCATCATAATGATTGAGTCAAGAGTCAAAAATCACCCCTCCCCCCAAAATAATAGGCTAATAGAGTTTTATAGATGGATATGACCAAACTTCTTTGTCACAAATTACACCTATCCCCTATAAGCTATTTCAGAAAATAATAAAAGAAAGAACTTTCCCAAATTATTTCCATTAGGCTAAATAACCTTGAGACCAAAACTAGACAAGAATAGTACAAGTGTAGAAAAAGCTTACATATGAAAACAGATGCAAAAATATTACATATTAACAAATGGATGGTGTTATGGGTTGAACTTGTGTCCCCAGAAAAGATATGTCAAAGTCCTGACCCCAGTGTCTCAGAAAATGACCTTTGGAAATAAGGTTGTTTGTAAACGTAATTAGTTAAGATGAGGTCATACCAAAGTAGGGTGGGTCCTTAGTCCAATATGACTGATATCCTTATAAGATGATGATCTGAAGACAGGAGGAGAAAATGCCATGTGATGACGGAGACAGAGACTGTGGAGTAGAGCAGCTACAAGCCAAAGAATGCCAAGAATTGCCAGCAACACCAAAAGCTAAGAGAAGGGCATAAAACAGCCATTCCCCTAGAGCCTTCCCAAAAAACTTGGCTTTGCCAACATCTGGATTTCAGACTTCTAGCCTCCCAAACTGTGACATGATAAATTTTTGTTATTTCGAGCTACCTGGTTTGTTACAGCAGCCCCAAGAAACTAATACAAGTTGCAAAGTAGTAAAAGAATTTGATAAACATGGGTTATAGAAATACAGAACTGATGTATGTTATAGGATATTCTACATATTTATTTTCGAAATAGTTCATAATGTTAAAAAAAAAAAAAAAAAGTCCACTCTAGATAATAACCAACGGTGAGAACACAGGGCAGCAGTATTTGGAAGGAGGGCTAAAAGACACTTTTCCAACTTGGGGTGACTATAGGGACTTAGGAAAAAAGCAGTAACCTCAGCCATGAGCCATACCCACAATGTATGGAATGACAGAAGCAAATGAGAACCCGATTCAAAGGGTTTCAGGCACAGGCACATGTATCAATTATATATTTCTACCATAACATTGCAAAACAACCAAAATGCAGTGGTTTAAAAATGCTAATAAATTAACATTTATTTAGCTCAAGAGTCCAGTGAGTTGACAGAGTAGTTTTACTGGCCTGGGCCAGATTTGGCGGATTTTAGCTAGGCTCACTCAAGCAATCTGCATCCTAGGATCTTAAGCAAGCCCCCAAAATGGCCTCAGCTGTAATAAACTGGCTTTGTTCTATATGGCCTCTAATCCTCCAGGAGACTAGCCTAAACATATTCTCACGACAAAGGCAGAGGAGCCAAAGAGGAAACAAAAACATTAAGGTGCTTTGTAAGCCCCCTTGGTCAAAGCAGGACACATGGCCAACCTCAGAAGCAGAGTGGGAAGAGGCTACAATGTTACAGGACCAAGAAGCCAGGGGAAGGGAGTAGGGAGGGCAGGCATTAAATGGGTCATCAATGTAATCAATCCACCACACAATTTCCATTATATTAATATCAGACAACCAGAACAGGAAAGGAGAGAAAAAGTGAACACATGTGGTAGGTTGAAATGATCACCCAGAAATACCCCCTAAATGCATCGGCAGAAATGCAGAAACAGGATTTCTGCAGAGTATGGGGATTGAGAGAGGGCTGGGCAGAAGCAGAGCAATACTCATCTCCATTACTGCTATCCTATTTTACCCCATCCAGATAACTCTGGAAACATTAGTGACATTTCCACTATTGAGTCCTACAAAACTAGAGGCCTAGAGATCTTCCCAGTGTTAGGTCATAGTATTTCCCAAGGTTACCCAGAAAAATTAACCATCCCCAGCAATGACCACCATTAATGCTTCAAAACTAAGACTAATGCCCAGAGAAAAAATTTAAATACGATCTTCTGACGTCTTCATTTCTTTTGGTCACTACTATGACTCTTCTGCCAAGTGTGAAAAAAACACAGTTCACAGGGAAAATTTGTAAGATACGAATGAAAATTATGGCTGGCAATTAATAAAAAAAAATGACAAAATGACAAAATGACAAAATATCAAACTCAGACTACCAACTAGCCTTGTGTCAACTTCCATAAGGAGATATGACAATTATTATTTTAATTAATGACAATATTCAGAAATAATTCACTCTGTCTCAAAGAAAGCCCTGTGAAAAATTTCTCCATCCAATGTGTCCCTCCTTTATAGAAAAAGAAATGTGGCCTCTCCCTCTTCAATCCACAACTTGACCTACTGGAATTCCAGGTGAGAGATACATTCTAATTGAGAAGCAGCAGCTGATAGAAGTAGAATTGCCTATGGAGAACTATTTACTCAGTGGCCTGCATTGTTGGTGGGAGTGGTGCAGAGTGACAGAAACAAGAGAAATCTACTTTTATTGATCGCTTGACTCCCATCTAGAGTCTACTAGCCTTGACCCCATTCTTGTCCCATTGTCCACACAGAATCTATCTATCAGAAGTGGCTGATTTATTCTGTACTATCTTTATTCTGTACCACACATATGGACTTCCTGGCAAAGTAGATATGATCAATCTTTATTTTGTAAGTTAGACCCTCTTTGCATATCTTCTTTCTTAAATGCGTAACAAAAAACAATGGATTTTCTTTCCTTATGGCTCCATCTTATACCTTTGTGGACCAAAACTGGCAAGAGTTAATAGCAACCAACAATAGTTAGTGGCCAACTAATGAGTCTTGCCCTCATTGACCAGTTGGGACTAATTTAACTAAAATGGTAAACTAATCTCTATGATGCAGTTAATTTCTACCTCCTCCATAATAGTTAATTTCTGTTATAGACTCTTGAGGACATACATCCATTTTGATCCATCCAATGGAATAAAAGATCTGCTTATTTACATGGGTTTACTTGCTTTGCAACAGCATTGATAGTATGGGATTCTTTCTTGAGGTTTAACTTATATAAAGCACACGTATCTTAAGCATAGAGCTCAATTACTTTTTACATATGTACACATGCATATAGAATCACCCAGATCAAGATATAAAAAATTTCCAGCATCTCAGAAGGCACCATTATGCCCCTCCCCTATTACTGTTCCCTAAAACTAAATACCATTCTGGCCTCTGTCATTTTAGATTTGTTTTGCCTACTAAGAGGTCTTTTGTATATTATCCATGTCTCTACTTAACATGTTCAATCTTTTATATGTCTTTTTGAGCATACGGAATAAGGTTATAATAACTGTTTTCATTTCTTTGTCTACAAATTCTATCATCTGTGTGATTTTTGAATCAGTTTTGATTGATTTTTCTCATTGTAAGTTATATTTTCCTGGGTATATAAATATATTTTTTGCATGCCTGATAATTTTTCATCAGATGCCAGATATTGTAAATTTTGCCTGTACATGCTGGGTATTTTTGTTTTCCTACATATATTCTTAAGCTTTGTTCTGGGACATGATTGGAAACAGTTTGATTATTTGGGGTCTGTTGGTAAACTTTAGTAGGTGGGACCAGAGCAGTATTTAGTCTACGGCCAGTTTTTCCCAAATCTAAGTTCTGAGTTAGAACTCTACCCAATGCCCTGAGAATTAGGAGGTTGTATATTCTGGGTGGTAGGAACAGAAACCATTCTGGCCCTGAGTGAGCTCCAACGATTCTTCTCACTAATCCTTTTGGATGATTCTTTTCTTACATGCAAAGAACTCACTGGTACTCAGCTAGACTCAAAGGGGACCCTCTGTAAATCTTAGGGATTTCTTCCTCTGTCCAGATTTCTTCTCGTACTTGGCCTGAGAATTCTAGCCACTGTGACAATCAGGTTCTCAGCTCCATCTGCCCTACGATACGAGGCTCACTGGCAGTCTCCCTGTTAGGACTGCAAACTAGAAACTTTCCTGGAGGAGACTGAGGTTCAACCTATTTTCTTTTCCATCTCTCAAAGATCCCTGTCCTTTGTTGCCTGACGTTTAACATCTTAAAAAACATTGTTTCATACTTTGTGTCTGGATTTTAGTTGTTTCAGGCAGAAGGGTAATTCTAATCCCGGTTACTTCATCTTGGCCAGAAACGGAAATCCTTGTTTTGCCTACTATTGAACTTCATTTGCATGCAATCATATTGCAGATTTTCTTCCGTCTCTTACTTCATTGACTGAACATTATGTCTGCTCCATGTCTCTGAGTGCAACAGTAGTTTCTTTTTTGCTTGTTTTATTTTGTCTTTCCCAATAGTATTTCCAGCAATATTTTAAAATTGGGATTGAAATCAATAATTACTCACAAAACATTTTATAAGAATGATGTTAATCATGGCCGTGGTGTTCAAAAATTATGGATTTTAACCCTTAGTTAGACATTTGTTTAGTTAGAAGCCCTTGAACATATCACTGAGCCTCCCTGCACTTGCTGGCTCAAAATTAATGATTTGATTCAAGTACTTTATAAACTGTAAAGTACCCTAGAAATATAAAGAAACTTTAATGTATGAAATCAATGTTTCCTGGTTTGTTTGCTGTTATTGCTTACATCAAATCAAGAATTCTGGTATTTACTCTGTCCAAATAATTGCAGTTCTCATAAAAGACTGCATTGAGTGATGAGTGGAAATAAGTACTTTCCGTATATGCAGTACAAGGAAACTCTACAATGATCACATAGAGTAGCCCAGATATTATTACTCAGTTATCACAAAATTAAGAGACTTAATTTGTCCCAGGAGATCAATGAGGGTAAAGAACAGTATGTTAGATTATGAATACCTAGATTGTGAATGAATATCTTTTAAGTTCGGAGGTATATTGAGTAGGCACCAATAGGTTGTTTTTTGGTAACATAATTGGGCTTCAAAGGGCAGCAAAAGTAGAGTTTATGCATTTTCCTTTCTGGATAAAACTTTCATTATATTAATGAGGTAAGAAATTTCATTTATATAAAAGATGAGTGTGTTCTGATAATATGGTTATAATGACACTGAGTTTGGTAAAGATAAATACACTGCAGGAATCTATGCTGCAAATATAAATTTGATTTCTCTCAATGCTCTCAGTTTTTCTTTTTTTCTTAATTTAAGTGCCTGAACATTAATTATTCCAGTATCAGATAACATACTTTCATCAGTTTGAGGACAAACTACTCCCATATCAAAGTGTTTTGAGAGAACTTCACTTGATTCAATGTATTCATTGAAAACATATGAGGTCTTAGCTTTTCTTGCCAGTGAGGATCCCTCAGGATTTTCAAAGGCACTGGTCTTCTGCAGAGATCTACTGCTCATCTACCACTATCAGCTCTCCCAACTGGCAGCCAGTGTGGATGAGCTACAGCCTTTTTTTTTTTCAAGTGGTGGTTAATTTGGGACAGTGATTGTTTCTGCCACATGTTAGCTAAGTGATGTCGGGAAAGTTACTGACCCTCTGAGTTTATTTTCCTAACTGTAATAGTAGTAGACTTACATAACAGCAGAAAGATTAAAGTTCTGCAAAAATGGCTTTTGTTACCATGCCTAGCACACACAACTAGCTCTGATTATTAGCATTAGTAAACTTGTTTGGCATCTCCATGAATCTTCCTTTTGAGAATTGTTGCCCAACTATTGTGGCCAAGAAGGGAATCTCCCTGATTCCCAGGTAAATCCAGCTGCTCACCCACAAATCCCACATACACTGAAAGACTACTCAGAATGACAAGTCTTTGGGGCACCTGGGTGGCTCAGTAGGTTAAACAACCAATTCTTGATTTCCACTCAGGTCATGATCTCATGGTACATGAGTTTGAACCCCGCGTTGGGCTCTGTGCTAAGAGTGTGGAACCTGCTGGGGATTCTCTCTTTCCCTCTCTTGCTGCCCCTTCCTCTCTCTCTCTCATATATATACATATTATATATATATATATATATATATATAAAATATATATATTATATATATCATATATCATATATATAATATATATATCATATGATATATATAATATATTTGAAAAAATATATATGATATAAATATATATATGAGATATATATATATATATCATATATATATATGAGATATATATATATTTGAAAAAGAAAAAAGAAAAAAAGAATGACAGTCTTCCTTCAAGCAAAATTTTCCCGGTTCCAAACTTTGCAGTATTGCTATGTGGCTTCTTCTGCACCCTACTTGTCTTAATTTCCTGAGCATTCTCACATTGACTTTGGAAAGCAAATTCTGGAATCCAACTGCCTGAGTTTAATCTACATCTACCACTAAGCATCTGTGAGACTCGAATAAGTTAGCTACTTAACCTTTCCAATGCTGTTTCCCATGTGTAAAGTGGGGATAATAAAAGTACCATGTTGGGTGACTGTGAAGACTAACATTTTCCAAGTAGTAGGGACTTAGCACAAAGATGGCACTCAGTAAGCACTCATTAAATAGTATCTTCTGTTAAGAGATGCTTACGATTCTATGCTACAACCACAGACAGGATTGTTTTCAGGTGGTGTATTATCTGAAGGTAACAGGAAATCCCCTCCTCCAAGGTAGTAGAAATAAAAGCTCATTAACCCAGAGAAAATGGTCTACTTAAAATATCCTGGTCCTCTTGCTCCTATTTTGAAGACATTCTCCTTCTACCAATGATACCTTCTATCAAATTTATATTATTAGTAGTATATTATCATATTTAGATATATAGATGTATGTATGTAAAGATCTACATGGTAGTGATGGGAAAATTATAACATGTCAATCAGATGAACAAAGTCTGTACTATAATGGTGGCTATCCCTATAAGAAGTTAACTACCTCAAACCTAAACATTCAACTGAGGGTAATCCTGGGGTCCGCCTTCCTTTCTAGAAATATAGAGATCAGTGAAAAACAACTTCCTAGCATCCAATTTTGAGGAAAAGTGGACTGGTATGATGCCATTATAACAACCCAAACGGACTTAGAAAAATCCCACTATCCAACTGTGGGTTTTCTGCCAAGGTCCCATCCAGAGAGGCATCCCAGAAAATTAAAAACTGCTTTTGTATCTTAAAATTTATTTTGTCAGAGGGTGATGAGGAACCTCCTCTGTTATTCTTTGGCCCTGTTGTTTAGTTTTTCTGTAATCATTTTGCTTATCCCCAAGATCCATTATTCTCTTCCAGAATAATCAGATGGGCATTTTTGGTCTTAGTTTTAATAGAGATTCAGAGATCCCTGGAGGGCAAAACATCATGCCACTGACTCTGTGGCTCTGTTCAAACTTTGGGAGAGCAGGATTACAGGTGGACCTTCTACAGGTTAGCTCTCTCCTTTCCTATTCCCCCATTACACCCTCTCTTCTTACATAAATAGATGTGTGGCTGAAGGAAAACTTGGAGTCTGGAGCGAGAGGTGCAGTTCCCCTGCCTTTATTCTGACCCTGCCAGGGACCTCCCACTTGTCAAGTGCTCTCTGCAACAGCCCAGGACACTGTTGCTCCTATCTCCATACAGGACTCAACTGTACTCTGGATGGGATGCCATCCCAGGTCTGTGTGAACTGCCCTCTGTCTTTGTGCTCTTACTACCTCATACTCTCTCACCCTGTCATCAAAGTTCAACCTAGAATTTTAAGTTGAACCAGATTTCTGTTCTCTCCCTCTCAGCCAAATGATCACATGCCACATGGAGCTCAGTGACTTGTGGGTCTATATTTTTTAAAGAGTTTTCAAATTCTCAGTAAAAATACATTATTTGAATATTGGATTTGTTATTTAAAAGAGAAGTTGGCAAGGAAATAAGAGAAGGGCAGGAATGCTTGATTCTGTAGACTCAATTGTTGAAACTTTACCTCCTACTAAGCCATTGGTAGGAGAGAGACAATAAGGGCATTTCTAAGGATTCCCTACATACATACAGGAAAGGTATATGTTGCCCAAGACAAAAGAGGGGACAGGAGAAGGTGGCATATGGGGGATAAAAGTCAAGGAAATTAACTACCAATCACTCACCTTAATTCCATGTTTGTGAACCTGAGTTTGCCTGTTTGAAAAAGAGACCATTTGGGGCACCTAGGTGGCTCAGTCAGTAAGCATCCAACTCCAGCTTGAGTCATGGTCTCATGGTTGGTGAGTTTGAGCCCTGCATCAGGCTCTATGCTGACAGCTCAGAGCCTGGAGCCTGCTTCAGATTCTGTGTCTCCTTCTCTCTCTGCCCCTCCCTTGCTTGTGCTTTGTCTCTCCTTTATCATTTTAAATAAAATGTAAAACAAAAAATTAAAAAAAAAAAAAAGAGAGATACCATTTGTTCAGCCATTTTCAGACCACCCTACATATTATACCCTCTCCTTCATGGCCAGAGACATACTTAGCACTCGTGGCAAGTGTAATAAATGACAGATTCAACACTTCAGAAAATAAGTTGGGAAAATATTCCAAAGCCATAAAAACATTCATTTCCTTCGACCCAATAATCCAACTCTAGGGAACAAAATCAAATGAAAGAAGCATTATATACAAAGATGTTTATTTTTTAATATTTGTAATAGCAAAAGAAAAGGGGGAAATAAACAATAGAAGAAACCAAAATATGTTATGGTTTATGAAATCAATAAAATCCTATATTGTTGGAAACATTCATTTGAAGACCATAACAATACAGAAAATGTTTAATGAAATCTATTAAAACAGCAAAATTGTATCCAAACTTTGATTGTAACTACTTAAGGGTCATATCTACATATTATCAGATATCATAAACGACAATAGAAAATGAAAGTGGAAAACTTTTCATGATATTTTGTTTTTATTATGTTAGAATAAAAAAAATTAGTGTTGGGAGGATATAAAATAAATGTTCATTTGTAGATCTAGTTACCTGAGAAGTACACTGAATGGGGATAACCTCTGCCTTGGTCAGTCAGTTGTACCTTCTCTGACAAAAAAAAAGGTTGGGACTATATTGGAAGTAGAAAAATGACAGACTGATCTTCCCAAAAGAAGGAAACTACTTATCCTAAATGCAGCTATATAATGAAAGACATCAAAAATGGGCCAGTGGAGAGAACTTTTCCTTGGGGGGAAAAGGGCATTATTTGGGGAAGTATGAAGTGAGGACCTTATACTTCTGAGTCTACTCTGGAGTTCCAGAGAAGATTAAATACTTTTTTTTTAATTTTTTTTTAATGTTTATTTAATCTTTGAGAGAGAGAGAGAGAGAGAGAGAGAGACAGAGCGTGAGTGGGGGAGGGGCAGAGAGAGAGGGAGACACAGAATCCAAAACAGGCTCCAGGCTCTGAGCTGTCAGCACACAGCCTGATGTGGGGCTCGAACCCACGAACCGTGAGATCATGACCTAAGCTGAAGTCAGACACTTAACCGACTGAGCCACCCAGGCACCCCTAAATACTTTTGAGAAGGGACCTGCCAGAGTGGTCCTCAGGAGGGCTGATGCTGCCTGGTTCACTGAGAGGGGAGCCCCCTCTCTCATGATTTGTTGAGTTCACCTCAATGTCAACTAAGTGTTTGAGCACCAAGAACATACCAAGCAAACAGACAAGAGCCCCCAGCTTTAAGGGATCATCCTGAGATATACTTGGTCCCAAACATGAAGAGACCTTAAAAAAGCATCTGGATCATGAGGAGATCAGAGAAGCTGTCCAATAGGGTAGGGGAAGGCATGGAAAGCCAAAAATGAATAGATGGGGGAGTTTTTCCCTCCAAAGAAAACAGTAACGAGAATCTACAATTGCAAACTTCAAAGAGCATAGAAGAGAGCCACAAGAAGTTCTGCTGTCATTGACTTTCAGTAGGGGATCAAACTGAGGAAGCACAGATCTCACGAAGGACTCCCTCCCTAATGTTGCCTGGATCTGCAATCCATGCCTGTACATATGCCACAAGAGTGACTCTTTTAACAGACACAAGAACTGTGGCTTAGTTAAGTGGCAACCAGGGGAGCAAAGATGCCTAACTAGGTATGAATCAGTATCATTTCCTTGTGTTTAAAGAAGAAGAAACTGAGGCATAGAAAAGTAAATTGCTCTATGAAAAAGGAAACCACTCTGCACAAAAGCTGACTGGCCAGGTCAGAGGAGCGTGGCCCAACAGTGGTCTGCCTCTGGCAGGGACTGAGAGCAATCTGATGGATGCCAGCAGCCATTGAGACTGCTAATCAGGTTTCCTAATTTCTTTTTTATTTTTGCTAATTTAGAAAGGAAACAGAAAACAAGTAAATGTCCTTCTCCAGAGTTCCAGATATAATGAGATCATGGAGCTCTCTCCATTCCCTTGCAAGGAAATTGCTCATTGTAGCTCCACAGTAGCAAGGAGCCTCCTAGATGCATGACGCTGGGACAAAATGGGAGAAAAGATCAGGATGCAGTGGGTTGGAGCTAAGACCAAGGTGGCAGAGGACAAAAGAGAGCTGAAGAGGGCTAGACAGTAACAATGGAGACCACATAAGCCACTGCCACCCACCCAATGACCGTGAAGTGGCGGTAAGAATCAGGCAAGATCCAAATTCTGTGTAGACTCCAATTCCAGTACAAACCTAAATCCTTCCCTCAGGGAAATGGAAAAGGTAGAGTAGGAGGAGTAGGGACCTATCCAGAGGATCTCTTGGGGTAATCAGGAGACAGCATCAGAATAGTAGGTGGCTAATGCCTCTTGTTCAGCTGTGACCCTTGATGTGTCACAGCAGAAGTAAAATCACCAGAGGTGAGATTAGCATAGGAAATTCCAATTCATAAAGCCCACTATATGAAAGCGCTCAAAAAAAAGTGTGTGTGTGTGTGTGTGTGTGCGTGTGTGTGCGTGTGTGTGTGTGTGTGTAATTCAGTTCTCAGGGGTCCTGAGTGCAAAAAAACATAAGGACCCCCCAGCCAAGATGTTCAAAGGTCACTAGAATTCAGAGTCAAGATAGAAAGGGGAATCCCTACACTTCAAAAACCTTCCTTTACTTGGGAGAAGCCTTGTGGTTCACTTCTAACCTGTCCCCCAAGAATGGGGCCTGGAAATGTGCTACATGCATCTACAAAGGAAGAAAAGGGACAATTTGAACACGTTTATAAGAAACTGTGGGATTTGCTTACAATGAAGACTATGGTAATTACCATCTGATTTCCCATTACCCACCACAGACTTTTGACCAATAATGAATACTGAAAGCTACTGAATAAGAGACAACCAGAGGAGCCCGCTTAATGACCTAATAATGTGCCAAAAGAGATCCAAGACAAGGATCTCCAACTCTAACTCCTAGTTAGAGTGGCCCTCTTAGCAGGACCTTCAGGCTTCTGTTCTCCAATCAGAAGCACAGTCCAGCCCTTCTGGAGCACATAACACAAGGTGAGACGAGGCTTAACTACGTAGGATAAAAGTTTGGGCACCATCAAGGCAAAGAGTATGGTGAAGATAAGTAGAACAGCTCCACCCAAGAGGCCAGTTCCTGGGAAAGCCTTCAGGAAATGTCACTGTGATGTGCTTGAGCCCATATAGAGCACCCTAAACAGGAAGAGTTCTGAAATGGAGAGTGGCTTTCACAGCCCAGCCACTCCAGTCCCCAGAACACCCCCACCAATATCCAACAGCCACACCAGTCATGCCAGGATTGAAATATCTCCATTCAGGCCACCCACTGTCCTCACAGAAGGTGAAAAGACCAGATCGTCCTAGAGAGAAGCAAACCCTCAATGAGGTTATTTTTTATAAGAACCATAGTCACCATCTCCATCTCCATTGCTGAAGGGCCCACCTCATTGCCTATTCTGTGGGCAAGAAACAAAAAAGCACCAGGAACAGTAAGAAACCCTCCTTAGAGGCCCACAGGCCCCAAAATGGAGCAAGCAAGGGAGGTCCATCAGCAGAAGTTTCCAGTGAGGTCCCTGCAGCGTCTGGGTCACCCACCAGCGAGAACCAGTCTAACTGCCCTAAGAGCCAGCAGATTCACATCCTGGGTCTGGAATCCTATATAAACTTATGACTTCCTTTATAATCCAAAGGGATATACACAAGTCCAAGAGGAAACGTTCCACAAATGGACTGGAACTGCCTTTGGAGATTTTGTTTCTATCTTCGTACCATGAGAAGATTGGGATGAATTTTGTAACAGAAAAGAGGTATGTACACAGGGCTATTCAGGCAAGATGCCTGCTCAGAGTCATTTTCTTCTCTTGTGCACCCTTTTGTGCCATCTCTGGTATATTTCATAGTCATTGGCATGGAGCATATTGTTGAATAAATGAAACCCACACCAAATTTAACTCTGATTTTTACATCCCTTGAAAGATCATAGAAACCAGGAAACCTAGGGAAAAGTAGGGGGTGAGAGGACACAATCTGGAGCATTTTAGAGCAGGACAGAGTATAGGCCAAAGAATAACTAAAATCTAGACATAGAGAGTGCAGGGCCTAAGCAAACCATCCAATCAATAGGAACCATGCAGCCAAAAGGCTTTGAAGACCCAAAACAAACCCCTCCAATTACTCCTCCTGTAATACCCAACTCCACATAACTGGTATACATTGAAGTTTGGTTAATATTAATTTCTCAGACAGTACCATAGGGAAGGAACCCAAAAGTTCTATGAAGATAGGTCCAAATAGAAATGTCACTTAGGTCTCAGTCTCAGGAATGACTGTGCTGCTCCTGAATCACAGGTCTGTGATAATGATCACAACATCCTTCTTTAAGTTATCCCTCTTGTAAGTGGAATAACTTAATGCATAGAGCTAAATATGTGTCTCCTCTCTATAATGAGATAGCAGTATTCACCTACTTAGTGCTATCTCTTGGTGCCAGGGTTACTATGACCTTTGTTTTCCCTTTGGCACAAGTTCTTTACCTGTTTTTAATGTCATGTATCTCATTGTATTCTAGTATCTTATCTATGTGTGACACTTTTGATCCTTTTTAGAACAAAGCAATGGCATTTTCTAAAGAAGTCCTAAAGTCCAACATGCAGTCTGAAGGCACTTGGAAAAAGGTGATGGCAATTCACCTTCTTCATTCCGGTAATGCAGGGCCCATGTGTTCACTCTGCATGAGAGCAGTGGCCTTTTCTAGCAGTGGCTGGGATAACCTGACCTGTTTTCCTTACTGGATGCATCAAAAATTTTCTGTCTTCCCAACCTTCAGCAGAAGGAACCCCAAACCAGGTTGCCCAAGAAGATGGACAGATATGTGATGGACCTAGAAGAGTTCTGAGTAGCTGAGGGACAGTGACTGCAAAAGGACACGTGGAAGTTAGCCTAGGATGGAAAAAGATAATGAGCATCCCAATGAAAGGGAACAGAAGGCACAAAAACTTGGAGACACTGTATGGTAAGTGTGAATCCAAAGTCCATGGGAAAAGCAAAGATGGGACAAGACATAAGAAGGGCTGTGCAGGAGTCACATCAGTAACATCTTTGCTAAGGAATCTGGATTCTTACCCTGTAAGCAATGGGGAGCCAGTGACAGGTTTTAGGCAGAGGAATATCTGGATCATCATTGAACTTGAGAAAAAGGACTTTAACCAGGGATTAAACATTGATATTTTGTAGTAAGGGCTGGAATCAGAGTCACCCAAGCAAGATTTAGTGAAGGCCTAAATTAAGGCAATAACATTGGGGTGCTGAGCAAACTCCAGGGATGTTTGTGATGACATAGAATTGGCAAAACTGGACAGCCACAGTGAAACAGAGAGTACCAATCTGATTTTGGGAGTAAACTCAGGTTCGTCAGACTTAAAGAACTTATCAGGTGGTGATGTCACTCATAATGGGAGGTGGAGAATGTTGAGCAGAGGATGAGTGGAGCAAGATACTGAATGCAAATAGTTAAGATGAAATGCTCAAGATGCCTTCTATGGAGAATGATAGTGGGCAGATAAACTGTTATCACATCTCTGCAAGAACAGTTATATTTATTTGCACTAAAAACCTGGAGAAATAACATTAAAAAGAGAGCACAAGGGTCTAGAAAGGTACATACAAAGATGTTAACAGTAACTGACTCCATGTCAGTATTCTTTTTGCTCATCTGCATTCTCTGGTCTTTCCAGTAATGACAGTGTTTTACTCCTATAATACAAACATGGCCTTAGATTTTAAAAATTAAAGGAAATGTCCTACCCCCATCTAAAAAAACAGACCTGTGGATGCTGAGCACAAAGCACGTAGAAGTCACCATGGTTGCACCCATGGCAGCCCAGAAAGCATATGCAGGGTGAGATAAGAGCTATGAATAGATCTCGTAGGCCCTTGGAGGGGCCAAGCAGGTATAAGGACCCAGGAGAAAATCTGGAAGAAAGCAGTGTCCTAGAAGCCAATGTTCCTGAAGATGTTATTATTGTAGCTTCTAAGTTCTTGATTGTGGGACAATTTCTTTTTCATAATTGGACTCTACCTCACTGGAACTCTCCATCTGCTAGCCAGAATCTACAGAGCAGTGGCTGAATAAATGCTTATAAATAAACGTGATCCTAATTCCCTCTTAGCCTCTCCATCCTCTGGACTCTTGTGGAATATGCTCTCTGGGACATTTTCTCTTAGAATATAATTAGAAAGGGTTTGCAGAGCCCATAAAAGGAGAAAGAAAACGCCTCACCCCTTAGGAGACTCATTCTCCCTAAGAGAGACCACTTAAAGCTTAAGTCAGATGCCATTATCACTGATTTGGTGGTCAGACATTGGAGCACTAATAGTAAGATCCAGAGACAGAGTTTAAGAGGCAGGTATCACTTCTAGTCTTATTAAAAATACCCCTCGTACAAGTGACCATAGACAGAGAAGGGCCATGTGTCTGATCATCAATATTGACAACCCCTCAGTCACCCCTGAAGTTGATCCCAGCAGCAGCAGATTATACAGGACTGTAAAAATTGTATTCAGAAAAAAAAATTGCATTCAGGGATCAGAACTACATAAATATCTCATCCACTTACGAACAAGGGAGAAAAAGAACATGAAAAAAATGAAAAAATATTCCCGGGCTTATTGGATTTATATCTTCTCACTAATAAAATATTTTTAGTATTATAATGTTGATACAATAAGATTAAAAAAAAAACATAAAAGTTGAAGGAATCATGGCAGAAAAGGGGAGTAACTGCACCCTGGGGAGTCTAAGCTGCTGGAAGGTAAGAGTGCGTGGGAAGGGCATCTGAACTGAGACACACACAGAACATGGCTCAAAGGATTAAAGGGAAGGTGGAGAGGGGAAATCAAAGTTCTTTCTTTCCTAATACCAGGAAGCTATTTATGCACACATCCACTAATGGCTCAGAACATGGAAGTGTTCTCCATGGAAGATTTCCCATTGATAAAAGGGAACTCCCCCTGCCCCAGGACATAATTTTATCCCCATGGAGACTGCTACTTTTGTGTGGTGGGTGAAAATCATCTCAGTTGGAGGTACATCATTACCAACTAATTGTCTGAAAGTCAAGAACACACCAGCTACGGAGATAAGCGGACCCTCATATGAGGAGACTTCCCGGAAGCCATTCATGTCACTGCCCACAAAGCTTCACCAAGAGGAAGAGCCTCAGAAAAATGATGCTGTGAAATGAGCTGAGCCACAAGCCAAACGGAGGTAGTCAAGACACCTTTGGGCCAGAGGGCTAGATCAAGCTTTCCAAGAAGAGTGAAATGGAGAGATCTCAGCATTCATGTTGGAATGAATGGGGCCATGTAGTGACTATTTTTGTCCCTGAGAAAGCCTCCAACCTTGCCTGAGGATTTACAGAGCTTACAAAGCCTCCAGTACCTGCTTCTTGAAGGCTTTTCCAACACTGAGCACCTCAGGGGCTTATGCCTGACCTTCACGACCAGCACAGTGCTACTGGCTGAGCAGAAACTAAGGAGCTCCTGCTGCTCCTGCTTCATTAAAGTCAGTCACTACCAGGGACCACCCAGGCAGCAAACTGGGACATAAATACTCCAAGTTCAGTCCTTAATTTTTCAAAGGATAAAATCAAGACCCATTATAGGAAGCCCTGAAGATTTAAACAAAGGAATGGAAGACCCAAATAGTGGTTTCTCTTTGACAGTGAGAACTCAGTGGGGCATTCTAGTCTGTGGTGATAGGTGCCACTGTGAATCTTGCTGGCAGGCTCTGGCAGCTCCATGTTTCCTGATCAAAACATAGATTTTTATATGGGATAATTACAGAGGACAGATGGATATGAGGCACTGGCCTTAGGAGTTCATGGCCAGTTCAATATCCTCTCGGGAGAAAGGACTTCACTGATGACTCTAGTTTGTGAGTAGATGCCTGGCAGGATCCCAGGGTAAATGTAGGTAAGTGGGGATGAACAAGAGAAGGAATGAGACTGATAGATAATGAGGAACCCAAGGACACAGGGGCAGTAGCTATAATAAATTATTAGAAGAACCAGAGTATTCCCACAGGACAGTGAAAATGTCTGAGTTATAACAAATGATCTTATAATTGATGGTTGGAGAAAGGACAGGTAGTGGGTTGTGGGGGGGAGTGATCTTGGACCAGAATGAGGAATATTGAAGGGTTCCTATTGAATTCTGCTTTATCATTGGTTGAAATTGAGCAATGGTGATACCAGGCTTGCCAAGGAGAGCACTGCAAACTCCCAGGGCAGACTACCAGTGTGGAAGGCCAAAGACAGGGAACGGAAGAGAATGTCCCATCTCCCCAACAATCTCTAAAATTCTAAGGCATGAGGGAGATGATCACAAGAAGTGAAATAACCAAACATAGTACCTAGTACATAAGAGACACTCAAAACATATGAACAGTTTATGCATGTATATAGAAATCAAAGACCTTCTATTTCCTTCCTCAGAAACTTGGAGAAAGGGAGAAGGTCCCTAGGCTATTTAGAGAGTTCAGCATATACCCAGAATCCAAATCCAGAAGAGAAGAGGAATTCATCTTTCTGAATATTATTGTCTCTCAAATTATGGTCCCTGAAAATCCTTTCTGGTTATATTCCAAGAGGAAAAGACCCAGCAATACATTACAGGTCAGTTGAGGGCAGATGATGAAAGGTGGTGTGGCCTAGATTATATCAAGTCACTTTATGAGGAGACCACCACAGATTTCCCTCCCTGAGAAGATGAAGGTTCAACCTCTAACATCCTTAAAGCCAGTGAGCCCCACAAGGAAGAGGAAGACATCGAGGTAAGAGCATCTGTGAAAACACTGCCCTGATGCTGACTTGACAGGTCTTCCTGAACGGTAACCCTCTCCTGCATGCTTAGCTGCCACTAATGGGTCTTCCATGCTGAAGGCACTTCTGGTGCCCTCTTAGTTTCTAGTCAGGTGAGGACTTTGCCTGCTCTGTAATTCACTTCATTAAGTGATAGATCAGATGGACCAGAAAGAAAGATGTATCAAGATCAAGACCTTTACCAGGAGGTCAGAGGGCCAGTGCTGTAGAATGACCACTGTGAGTGTTGGTCCTCTTTGTATGAGCCTCCCCAGGGTAGCTCATAAAGTAGAGGTGACTTTTCAACGATGGAGACATGACTTTCTAGTCTCCCACACGCTTGTCACAGAACAACAACATCCTTCATATCAAACATCCTTCAACCATACTAAGATTAAAATGCCTCCAGATCCAGTCCACAATATATCTATAATAAAAGAAGGTGAAAGTTACAGAGTTCAGATTATATGGAGAAGCACATCTTTTCTTCAAGACCACAGGTACCATCTCCACCTCAGAGTGCCAAGAAATGAGAAGGCTGCCATTGTTGAGAGCAAGAAGAGAGAATTGTAGGAACAGTGCAAAACCCTTGACATGGCCCCTGGGCCATTGGTTTCATAGGCTTTAAAAACCTAGCAGTCAGAACCTCCAGCGGAGTTTCCTTCCAAATCATGTCAGATATCAGTAGAGATGGTCTATCTACCCTAATGCCCAGCTGAGTGTCTTCCCATGTCAAGGATCCCACATACCTAGGTTTCACTTATGACTAGGCATTAGGCTGATATCATTCTAATGAAGAAACATTACAAATTGATCAGAAATGTCTCTTTCTTCAGGGACTTTTACTGTTTCTTCACTCCTATCAATGCGATAGAAATGGGATGAGGTTATCAACAGAAAGATGAGCATTGGCTAGGTGGGACAGAGCCCCCCCAGGGGTTTTGACACCATTCTTTGGTAAATTATTCTCTGACTCTTAAAAATGCTCATCAAATGTATCAAATGAAAGCATTAAGGCAACTCCTTCTCCCCTACTTACTGATACTCTCATGTTCCTAATTTGGGGGTTCCCACATTTGGAGCATATAAAATGCAATTATGACAAACCCAAAACTAGTGGAGATCACGGTGAGGAATACAGTGGTCAGATGAGTCTTATGAGCTTACTTAGGTGGAGATATTCCCCTGGTTGAAGGCCAGAGGCCAGGAAAGGAATGATAGTCTGAATGCCTCATACTCCATGAGAGGAGGCAGGCCAGTGTTCACATTTCCATGTCATAACTCTTTAACAACATGACTTGTAAACAGGAAACACTAAATTTCAGTTGCTACATTAAAAAGTTCATATTTGTCCTTCTTTTACTTAGGAACACAGAGACTAGAAGATGGTCCTAATCTTGACTCTCCAGGAATGCAGAATGTAGACAGAACTCAAGGCCAGAAGGGAAGGGGAATTTAATCTTCTGTTACTGCTTCTCAAGTTATGGCCTCTGCAAATCCTTTCTAGTTATATTCCAAGAGGAAAAGACCCAGTAATACATTACAGGTCAGTTGAGGGCAGATGATGAAAGGTGGTGTGGCCTAGATTATATCAAGTCACTTTATGAGGAGACCACCACAGATTTCCCTCCCTGAGAAGATGAAGGTTCAACCTCTAACATCCTTAAAGCCAGTGAGCCCCACAAGGAAGAGGAAGACATCGAGGTAAGAGCATCTGTGAAAACACTGCCCTGATGCTGACTTGACAGGTCTTCCTGAACGGTAACCCTCTCCTGCATGCTTAGCTGCCACTAATGGGTCTTCCATGCTGAAGGCACTTCTGGTGCCCTCTTAGTTCCTAGTCAAGTGAGGACTTTGCCTTCTCTGTAATTCATTCCATTAAGTGATAGATCAAATGGACCAGAAAGAAGGATGTATCAAGATCAAGACCTTTACCAGGAGGTCAGAGGGCCAGTGCCGTGGAATGACCACTGTGAGTATTGGTCCTCTTTGTATGAGACTCCCCAGGGTAGCTCATAAAGTAGAGGTGACTCTCTCAAAGAATGAAGACTTGACTTTCTAGTCTCTTACCCACCCCCTGCCACAAAACAATAACCTCCCCTACATCAAATAGTCAGACCAAACATACCAAAATTAAAATGATTCCATATCCAAGACACAATTATTTCTAACTCAAAAGAAATGAAAAATTTTGTGGAGTCCAGATCCTGTAGTATGCCCTCCTTTACCTAGACCATAGGCACCACCTCCATCTCCAGTGCAGAGAGAAGAGACAGCTGCTATTGTTGACAGCAAGAAGAGTAGATTCTAGTGGTAGGAAACTGTACTAGAGATGTCCCCCATGTCCTAAGCACCCAGGAATCCACTCATTGATGAGAGCTACTCATTCTGGTTCTGGTTCCAGGGGATTCTCTCCCCCAGTTCATCAATTCTGGAACACTGGAAACCCACACTTTACAATTCATATGAATATATGCATTTAAGTCTGAAAAGGAGACATTTAATAAATGGATTTGGATCATTCCTCTTGCCTCCACCAAGAGAGCAAACAGAATGTGGTTATCAACAGAAGAAGCCCTTAATTTTGGTATCTGGAGTGATGTCCTTTGGTCTCAGACATGAGGCCGCAACACAGATATAATCTGAGTTAGAATTCAGTCTCAGATACAATCTATTTTATAAAAAGAGATCAAGACTAGATCACACAGTTGGCCTCTAACAAAGAAGTAATGTACAATAAATCTGGGCACTCCCAAAAGATGACAAGAATAGGTCCTTATATCTTAGAATCAGGGCTGAAATTCTTCCAACATCTGAATTGTCAGCAGAACACATAACAGCAGTAAGGGCTCCCTCACATCTACCTGCTTCCTTTCTTGGAAGATCAATGCCAAATCTTTGTGTTGGTAAAGGTAAAGTAACTTGCTGGTAATATTAAAGCCAACCTTAAAAGGGGGGAAATTTAAAAACAACAGCTCAAGGAGCTCTAAGAATTGCTGAACAACTTCTCTATATACTTTCCTTGGAGGGTTGCTAAGGCTGTCTTTACAGGCTGTCTTTGTGTAATTTCAGTACTTTATCATTAATACCAGCTAGAGAAAACTAGTTCCTTCTCCCCAGTTGTCTACCTCCTTGAACTTCCACCTAGTGATTAGTGACTTTTTTAATTTTTTTTTTTTTTTTTTGAGAGAGAGAGTATGTGAGCGGGGAAAGAGGAGAGAGAGGGAGACACAGAATCTGAAGCAGGCTCCAGGCTCTGAGCTGTCAGCACAGTGCCCGACGCGGGGCTCAAACTAATGAACTGCAAGATCATGACCTGAGCTGAAGTCAGATGCCCAACTGACTGAGCTACCCAGGCACCCCTGATTGGTGACTTTCAATTGCAAAAGAATCTAGGATTAGAGACCTGGAACAGTGGTTCAACTGACAGAAGGGAAGGAAGGAAGGAAGGAAGGAAGGAAGGAAGGAAGGAAGGAAGGAAGGAAGGAAGGAAGGAAGGAGGGAAAAGAAAGCAAGAAAGCAAGAAAGAATGAATGAATGAATGAATTTGGTCAGTTTGCCTCAAGAGAGTGACTGCAGAATGAGTCATAAGGTACAATGAAGATATGTCCCTCATCCAAGTTCTAAGGGATTCCTACTAAGTCTATTAGTAGCACAAGAAAACAGAAGAGAAGATATTCATTCCCAACCACTGAGAATAGAGGATATTAGTGCATTAAGAACAGCAGAAAGAAAAGGAACTAAGCAAAGGAAGTAAGGGGAGAGAAGCAGAAACACAAGGATTATATCAAGGGGAAGGAAAGAGAGGAGCAATCAAAAGGGCAACTTCAGAATTTCTAGGGAGAAGTCTAAGCTGGACTGTGACAGCCTCCAAGGAGAAATGTTGAAGGTCACAGGGGCTATGGAGAGAAGGACAGAAAATGAACATTTACACAGCATTATATGGTTCATTGCCTGGGATAGACACAGTCTCCTGAGAGGAAGATACCAGAGGTACCCATCCTGTGCTCAGACTTCCTGCTCCCTGATGGGGCTGCAGTCCAACCAGAGTTAAGGCCTAGCCAAATATCTCTATGGAGTACTTTTCAAAGGGCAGATTCTAGAACCATGAGTATTCAACATGACTTTGGTGATATTCTGTGGAAGTGCACATTGTGGTAAATGTATTGCAGACAGCTTGCTGAAATAATATCCCCAGATTTTTCCAAATCACAGGCTTGCATCTGGATTGAGAGAAGAGAGGAGCAATGAAGAGAAGGCACAAAACAGAAGAGGAAAGCAAATTCTCCAGCAGTTGCAAGGGCTCTTCACAGGAGGAAGACATGCCAGCCCAGCTCAGGCTAGATTGGAACCTTCTGACCTCTCCAAGGTCACATGACAGAACCCTCAGTTAATGCTCCCAAGTGAGCATGGAAAGAGAGGATCAAAGGACCTCTTTAGGATGAAGTCAGATTCTAGGCTTCTCTTTACATTATGGGGAATTTCCTCTGAGATAGGAAACCAAATGGTAGTGAATGAATGAATGACAATGCTTTTTCCCCAAACTCAAGAGCTGGTGTGACTGAAGACAGGGAAGTAGACTTCCACACAAGAGTTAAACAGAATGGAGGGGAGACAGCATCATTCCCAGAGAAGTCACTCACGGAAGATCCCTTCTCAGCTAGCTCTCAGGATAAGGTTATCCTAGGAGGCTCATGTTAGATCAAACCAAGTCCTCCCAACAATAAGGAGTACCTGGGGAAAGGGATAATCATGATTCAGCCCTGGGTGTGTGATCTCAAAAAACCCAACTATTTAATGGATACCACTATTTTTCTGTGGATACTTGTCAGGATGTGGACTTGAAATCAACACTGGAGACTAGTTTCCCAGAAGTGCCAACTATGTTAGGAGTGAGAAGGACCATCAGTGGGGACCTTTCACTCAGCAGGGTTGGTCTAGGAAACATGCAAATTTCTCAAAACCCTTTTGTCCCCTTGGCATCAAAAGAGGTATCAAAACTAGGAGTACCAATTGCATCACCTAGAAGAGGGGAAACTGGAAAGCATTGTCTAACTTTGACACACATGAGACTTTGCCCTGTGTTGACAAATAAGATAATTAAAGAGGGAAGAATTAAGAGCTAGTCCCTTGGCATGGGCATCAACCTAGGACACAAATCCAGCTCTCAAAGATGACACCTGACTTGGACTAGTTGTTCACGTGTAATAATAACCTTTGGTATTTGAGAGGTCAAAAGCCTGGGGGTATGGTCAAAAAGAATTAATATCATCCTTCTTTTATCAAACCCCATCTCTTCTAAATATCTATGACCTGACACAAAGAGCAGAGGAGGTCCAGAGATTCAATGTTGAATACAAGGTCAGAATTAAGGTCCTGATGTATGCCCAGAATTGGCCTATTAGATTGAGCCCTCAAGCACTTGAGACATTTTTTTTTCCATTCTTGGCCATCAAGACTTACTATAAAGTGTCATCTTCCTGAGGAGTTGCTGCATCTCCCCAACCAACCCTGGCCAGTTTACAATCATCACTAAGAAATACCAGAAATACCAGAGAAATTCTACTCCTCTCTTCTTAGGTGACCCTCTCCTTCTAAGAACCCTGAGTTACACTGCAACTGGGACAGGTGCAGAGGAACCAACTGATACATGGGATTCCTGCAGCACCTGTCCTGGAATCCTGCCCAGCCCTAACCCAGAGATCCTGTGATTGCAGATCTTTTGGGAGCCAGTAATGAGACCTCCAGATTCTCCTTTGGCTCTGAGAAACTCAAATGGTGGAACAGGATTTATTTCCAACATGGGAGGAAGTTATAAGGAATCAGCTTTTAGCTCAGTATCTCAGACGGGTATTTGTCAGGGCTGGAGCTGTTCTACAAAAGACTGAACAGCCAAAGAGAGGGTTGTGGGAAGGGACTCAAGCAAAATCAGTAACCGGCATCAGGGATGCCAAGAGAGGATTTCTGCATTAAGCTGTTGGTTTCTGTGTCTAAGATCTGCATTACTAAACACTTAGGGCATGAACCATGTCTTATTCATCAGCTGCTAGTGTAGTTCCTTAAGTGTTTTCATTAATCTGTTCACGATTGTGTGTCCAGTGGACAGGTCATTGAAAGTTGCTCATCACAGGCCTCTTGTACCTAAAAGGGCCCAACTATCTCATGTCTGGGCCTGGTCTGTGAACAGAAACAGTTTCCAGTGAAAGAGCCCCAAAGAAGTTTCTGATTCTTATAGCCTTGGTAGGAAATATATTCCACCTACAAATCTAAAGTCTCAGCCTTGGAAGAAAAAAACAAAGGAGGACAAATTCATTTATAATAGCACACTGACACTGGCATGAGTAAAAGTAGGGAGTACAGATGGGAAGGCCACACACTTGGGATGATTCCTAGTTTCTGGAAAAGGGCCCTGACCCACTTACATCTCTAGCTCCCCACATTCCCAGTGAGTGACATTCCTTGACATGTAACAAGGCTTGTTATTCTTCCATGAGAGATCAAGCTTCTGGGATAAGAGGTCCTTGGTTAAACACATTCATGTTTCTTTTTTTTTTTTTTCAATATATGAAATTTATTGTCAAATTTGTTTCCATACAACACCCAGTGCTCATCCCAAAAGGTGCCCTCTTCAATACCCATCACCCACCCTCCTCTCCCTCCCACCCCCCATCAACCCTCAGTTTGTTCTCAGTTTTTAAGAGTCTCTTATGGTTTGGCTCTCTCCCACTCTAACCTCTTTTTTTCTTCCTTCCCCTTCCCCATGGGTTTCTGTTAAGTTTCTCAGGATCCACATAAGAGTGAAAACATATGGGATCTGTCTTTCTCTGTATGGCTTATTTCACTTAGCATCACACTTTCCAGGTCCATCCACGTTGCTACAAAGGGCCATATTTCGTTCTTTCTCATTGCCATGTAGTACTCCATTGTGTATATAAACCACAATTTCTTTATCCATTCATCAGTTGATGGACATTTAGGCTCTTTCCATAATTTGGCTATTGTTGAGAGTGCTGCTATAAACATTGGGGTACAAGTGACCCTATGCATCAGTACTCCTGTATTCCTTGGGTAAATTCCTAGCAGTGCTACTGCTGGGTCATAGGGTAGGTCTATTTTTAATTTTCTGAGGAACCTCCACACTGTTTTCCAGAGTGGCTGCACCAATTTGCATTCCCACCAACAGTGCAAGAGGGTTCCCGTTTCTCCACATCCTCTCCAGCATCTATAGCCTCCTGATTTGTTCATTTTGGCCACTCTGACTGGCGTGAGGTGATATCTGAGTGTGGTTTTGATTTGTATTTCCCTGATGAGGAGCGACGTTGAGCATCTTTTCATGTGCCTGTTGACCATCCGGATGTCTTCTTTAGAGAAGTGTCTATTCATGTTTTCTGCCCATTTCTTCACTGGGTTATTTGTTTTTCGGGTGTGGAGTTTGGTGAGCTCTTTATAGATTTTAGATACTAGCCCTTTGTCCAATATATCATTTGCAAATATCTTTTCCCATTCCATTGGTTGTCTTTTAGTTTTGTTGGTTGTTTCCTTTGCTGTGCAGAAGCTTTTTATCTTCATAAGGTCCCAGTAATTCATTTTTGCTTTTAATTCCCTTGCCTTTGGGGATGTGTCGAGTAAGAGATTGCTACGGCCAAGGTCAGAGAGGTCTTTTCCTGCTTTCTCCTCTAGGGTTTTGGTGGTTTCCTGTCTCACATTCAGGTCCTTTATCCATTTTGAGTTTATTTTTGTGAATGGTGTCAGAAAGTGGTCTAGTTTCAACCTTCTGCATGTTGCTGTCCAGTTCTCCCAGCACCATTTGTTAAAGAGGCTGTCTTTTTTCCATTGGATGTTCTTTCCTGCTTTGTCAAAGATGAGTTGGCCATACGTTTGTGGGTCTAGTTCTGGGGTTTCTATTCTATTCCATTGGTCTATGTGTCTGTTTTTGTGCCAATACCATGCTGTCTTGATGATTACAGCTTTGTAGTAGAGGCTAAAGTCTGTGATGCCTCCTGCTTTGGTCTTCTTCTTCAAAATTACTTTGGCTATTCGGGGCCTTTCGTGGTTCCATATGAATTTTAGAATTGCTTGTTCTAGTTTCAAGAAGAATGCTGGTGCAATTTTGATTGGGATTGCATCGAATAACACATTCATGTTTCTGTGACAGATGTTGCATCCCTTTCCAAGGAGAAGGATGTTACAGGAAAGGGAACAGTGAGGGATTAAGAAGGTGACCTGGCTACAAAGGAAGAGAGTATAGATAAGAGACACTGAGGAAAAGGAAATCTTGGGACTTAGGAAACATTTTCTCCTCGATTTTACTTGGACAACAATCAAAATGTCACACATTAAGTTTTCTTCTTATGTTTTTAACATGTATATTGAAACAAAAACCACCATATAGCAGAAATAATTACCCTGATGAAGATCTATCTAATCAAAGTATCTTTGCAGTAAGTTAGTATTTTATTTATGAAATGTCATGTGCAGCACACAAGGATCCTGTTTAGACACCTGCAGGGGGACCCAATACCCAAGACATTAGATCTAACCTCCTTTGACTTTGATCCTATTTCCTCCCAGCGCTCCCCGCCCTCCTTGGACCTCCTGATCTCTTTATTTGAACATCTTTATCTTGTTGCTGAAGCAAAATAAATTTTCTCCCTTCCTTTTCCTTGACATTTACTGCATTAAGTCCAATTGGGACCTTTTCCTCTCCCAGACCGATTTGATCTATCCCAAGTCCATATTCAATTTTCCCTCCTCTGACTTCCCCCAAGCACTTCATTGATACCACCAAATTCAGCACTCCATTTGAGGAGCCTGACTCCTGCCCTTTCCTCTGTTCAGGGAGGTCCACCCACAGCAAAGACCTGGCCTTAAGATGAGAATGGATGTGTTCTGTCTTTACTCATCCCGCGTTAAGTTGTGCTCTGCTCTGGCAGATAGTGAACTCACTGTTAACACTTCAGTATGTGATACGGAAAAGAAAATCCTCCCCTGGAAGCATTGAGACAATGTGGTATCCATGGTCTCACTCATCCTTAACAGAAATGCCAAATATTTGCAGTGGCATATTCTATTTTAAATATGGCTAAATCACAGTGGCTCCCCCAGGGGAACATCACCTCAAAATGGGCATGTGAAACCCAAGCTAGTGAATAAAGTCACTGAGAATATTCCATCTGGTCATGGAAATAAGCACACTCAAAACAAAATGTGACTTTGGGTACCACACATTCTTAGGAACTGCTCTTCCTTAACACAAGCTTATGCCTATTAATTTTTTTTATTTAGTAAGTTATTCAGTGAGTGCTGGAGGTGGGAAGAGTTTGGGACATGCTTTATCACCCAGCATCCATTTCTTAGACCACTGGTTTCCAAAACTGTGCTGGGAAGACCTAAAACAAGTTAGTCTTCATTTAACTGTATTGTATTATTGGTCTCCTGCCAACAACCACAATAAAACCACTCCAATCTCATTCACAGAGAAAAAAGTCTCTTAAAGTTTCTAACCCAGAATGTCAACCAAAGGACGTTGCTGTCTGGCCTTCTGTAAGGTTATTTCTAACAGTGAAAGACTTCAAAAACAAAGCCTCTATGCCTCTATCCAACCTTTAAGCCCATACCCAAACAGATCCACACTCTACCTTTGCTATATTGCCAACTACTTTCCCACGATATCGCTATTTGTTCTATATACCATAGGGCAAAAGTCTGTCTCAGACCCCACAACTGTGGAGTTAGTTCTAAGCTTGGTAATTTTTGTGCCTCCCACCCACTTCCATCGGCTATGCTTAAAATGCAGAAAAGGGCAGGAAACCCCAAAGCAGGATTTTTAATATAGCAAAAGACAGCTAAAGAGGAGGAGAGACACATTCATACCAACCCTCCCAGGTGGACGCATTGATCCTTCCTACAGGCATATTCACACAAAGGTGTATATGCTACAATTGTATTTCATCAATATCAGCAGTAGTTATAAATTACTTCCTAGAGTTATTCAAAATACACCCCTTTGCCCTAGCTATGAAAGTGAATGGATAAAATACAAATAGAACAATTAAATTCCATCCCTTCTGCAACCCAGTGTAAAATGCACATAAAGAAAATTAGAAAAAATATTCACTAGGGAAAAGCAATCCCAAAAGGTCAGCTGCAACAGAATATTCATACAGCTATTATTTAACACAAATTTAAGGTTAGGAAGAGCATCCAAATGTTGTACTGAACTAAATCAACTCCTTTCTCTCTACCTGGAAACGAAGTAAAGCAAAACAGGAAAATGTTTCTTCCTAATACAGGATAGCTAGTTTTTTAAATCCTGTGCCATTTTGGGGAACCTGGGTGGCTCAGTCAGTTAGGGATCCGACTTCAGCTCAGGTCATGATCTCAGTGGGTTCCAGCCCCACGTCAGGCTCTGTGCTGACAGCTTGGAGCCTGGAGCCTGCTTCAGATTCCGTGTCTCCCTCTCTCTCTGCCCCTCCCCCACCCATGCTCTGTGTGTCTCTCTCTCAAAAATTAAAATTAAACATTAAAGAAAAATTAAAACCTTGTGCCATTTTTTGTAGACACACAGCATGTAATACACAAATGGAATCACTCTTTAAGCTCTTTTCATCAGACACGACACTACATTATCTTTTTAAATTCCTGTTTCTCTACTGCTATGAAGTTTTATACAGTCATGATGGTCATTTTTATTCTGACCTTGAGTTCACTAGGAGGCCAAGAATAAAGGCCAGAAAAATATCACATGGGAAAGGTGGACCATCTAAACAACATGATATATGATGTTTCTTCACATAACTGGAGGATGTAAATAAAGGCTAATCTTCTTCCTATCCATTCTTGTTCTTCTTGTTCTGTTTAGAGAAATGCTTTTCAGAAAACACTACAAAAGGAGTGTCTCTCTCTCTCTTTCTCTCTCTCTCTCTCTCTCTCACACACACACACACACACACACACACACACACACACAAAGTTCACACAATTTAAGTCCATATCCAAAGACATGTGACCTCCACAAAAAGATACACAGCCCCATATACAATGTTAAACTTCTTCCAAAACCTGGAATTTCTGCCCAAGGTTAGGGTCAGTCTTTGAGAAAACAGTATTTCTTAGTGATCCAGAACCATGTGTAAAATTAAGTTGAAAAAGGGGACAAAGCAGTTTCTGAATCAGAATATGGCAGAAATACTAAAAGGGGTACATCAGGACACAGGTAATATGCTCTTTCTCAGGAATAAGACTCAGTCAGCAGCAGGGTGGACCTGATAAGGGAAGCCAGAATATGGGAGCCAGACCAGCTGTGGGAAGAAAACACAATATAAGAATTTCCCAGCTATATGCAGTACTCAGAGACATAATCATAAGACAGGCCCAGTGTCCAGCCACAGGTGAATGAGCCAGCATGAGGGCGGAGCATTGCACCATGGGAGACTGGCAGCCTGGGCAGCAAGGGGAGCACACTCAGCTACGGCATCTGAGGCCCAGGGTCAAGACTCCCACACATACACCAAGGATGTAAGAAGATCCTGGCAGATCATATGGTGATGGGGAACATTAAGGGTACACAAAGATAAGGAAACAAATCAGTAACCTGTTATTGCAATGTGGACACAAGGATAAGTAATGAGAGGAACACAATGAGTCATCTACTATGAGCAGTAGCTGACTTGGGGCTCGGCTATTAACTGTGAACTCCAAAAAACTAAGTAGTTCCAGGCTTAACCCCCATGGCTGAAGGGCAATGAAGAGGGTACTAAAATAATGACTGCATAATTAATAGTATTGTCCACTGAAAATGCCCAGATCATAAGAGTCACTAGGAGGGTCCCCCATATGCACATTTTTAATGTTTATATGCAATAAATATTCCTTGAAAGCCTTCTCTGTATCAGATGCTATGCTGGTGCTGTATATTCAATCCTGAACATGACACAAGCCCTACTTTGAGAGTCTAATGACAGAGGGTGCTGGGACTCTTTCATTCCTGTTGTATCTCTATTGTGACCTTCATAACACCAGCTCCCATTACTGTCTTAAGAGGTAGGACTTTTTAGACCTGATTGTCCTTTAGGAAGGAGGGAAGGAATCTCTAAACCAAACCCTAATCTCAGCTCCTTCTCTTGAGTAAGAGCTCTGATGGAGGGTAAGTGAGCGGCAACTAACCCCAAAGTGAAGGCAGCCATTACCTAATCTCAGTCATCACCGTTTGGGGCAGCCTGAAGCCCTGTCAGGATGAGGAATGTCCTAACAGGTCTCCCAGATGGAAAGCAGCACAGGCTGTCAAGGGCCAGTTAGTTATAAACTGGTTACCACATCAAGACAGAGTAAGCACACAAGACTGACCAGGACTGGGTCAAGAACACTGAGTAAGTCATGTGCTCATCATCCTGGGAAAGATGGCTTCACGGAGGATGGCTGAGAAGGAAGAAGAGCTCAGAAAGATCTGCTTCTTCAGAAAGGCAAAAAGCCATGTGGATTGTTCAAGTGAGGTCTTGACAGTTGGGCCTTTCTCCCTCTGTGGAACCTCTTTAGGCCTAAAGATTCTAAACCAACTGCAGTGAGGCCCCTTAAGAAGGAGCCCTTCTCAGCAAAGACCTGCCTCCACTGTTGATATCAGAGTTGGGAAACTATGATCTCTGGGCATACTAGTCACTTGTGTGATGTGGCAGCTAATCAGCTGGTCCTCCTTCAGGAGGAGACTGAGGGTTAGGGCTGAGATACATACTTCCCATATATTCTGCTCTCACTTTGGCTGTTGAAAATTTGGAGGACAGAGCTAAACACCTGAAATAAATTGTATAGCAGGAATCCCAGAGGAGGAGACATTTGGGGCCAGGATGGGGATGGGAAGAAACATATAACATCCTCCCTGACCCCTTCAGATGTTCACAGAAGCAGAAGTTCAAAATACTCTCTTAATCCACTGTGCACACATTCATGTAGTGTAACTTAAAAGCTAATAGATTTGCTTTCCTTGGTTCCTTATTCTAAGTTTGGAAAAGCAAATATCAAAAATGAGATTTCTAATGATTTTTTTTACTAAAATGTAATTTTATCTTCTTGTCAGCTTTTTTTTTTTTTACTTGACTACTACTTTTGAAATAATCCGGACATTGATTTACATTTGATCATCATCTCCAGTTTTAAGTTTCCCTCATGTTACTGTTTGCCATCAGCCAGGTCCCTTTCAACAACATACTTGTAGTCACAGAGGAGTTTATTGGCCAGTAAAAAAATACTCTTCGAAAGTACATTCAAACCACCTCCAATCCATATTATGTTTCAGATTTCCTAAACTTGGGGGTGAAATTTTTTCTGAAGGTCAAAAGTTATCATAAAAACTGAAGCCATGTTAAGATTACAAAGCTGGTTGGTTCCTGTGCTCTAGGACTTGCCAGAGAGATTCATGATCCGATCCAGTTTGAAATCTGAAGTGAAGGAATGCCACACCCAAATGAGCTTTCTTCTCTCTGTTGTCCCCATACAGAAAGAGGTCAATTTCTCTGCAATTCTTAGCACTTCAATCTATGAAATCATGGGGTTTATTTCCAGGGTACTAATAAAACCAGTACTTTAAGGGAAGGCTGTTTCCAACAAGACTATATGAAAACTTTCTACAAATAGGCCAATGTCTTCATTGTTCAGAGCACTACTGATTCATTTCTGTCTCAGGGCCTTTGCTGTCTATTCCCATGATATGGGATGCCTCTGCCCTGGTCTCCTGCTGAGACCAAACTCTATTTCAACCTTCAAGGCCTAGCTTAAGATGCACCTTCTCCCAAAAAAATTCTCTTGGTCTTTATCAACCTGCCCTCCCCCTCGTCTCCACCCCTAACCTGCTCAAATATATTTCTTGTGGCAGGTGATATCCCATGACATAGCATTCAGTACAGAAAAGGGCTAGAAGTACAGTAAGACAGCTTGACTGAGGAGGTCTCAGACTCCTGACAATGGAAGTATGGCCAGGTGCAGCTTAGTTCATGTAGTTTGGGGAAAAACAGACCTGCCCAGGACTGAATCCTCACTCTGACACTTACTAGCTATGTAGCCTCAGGCAGATTACTTTCCTTCCCTGGGCTGCAGTGTCCCTTTCAAAAATGCTATGGGGTTGCTTCCAGGCTAAAACTGGTTTAGGTGACGACCAATTTCCTAAACATTGGAGCTACAAAGATGAGTAAGGTAAAGCCCTGATCTTGAAAAAGAGCTCAGAGTCTACAGACAAGCTATTTGCAATAGTTTCAGGCTCTTTGAGGGAAACAGTTAAGAGGTGTCATGGGAATAGTAAACTGAAAGCAGCAGGGAGTAGGGGAGAAACTGTGGAGTCTGAAGTGATACCAGAATTGCAGATCTGTGCTGAAAGCTGGAAAAGAGTGACAGTAGTAGGAATGGAAGTGGAAGGAAGGAATGGAGGAAAGGAAGATGAGAGACATTCCAAGTAGAGCAAAATTACAGGCCTTGGCGCATTTCAGACTTAAGAGGATAGAGGAGATTGGTGACGAATCTTGACCAAATTTCTAGCTAAGGAGACAGACACAGGCACCAATAGAAATGGAGTTAACTGGTTTGGGTAGTGGAAGAGATCAACCTCTGCAGACAACAGATATGTCTCACAAACAACTGATGCCAATCTTGAAGTCCAACAGCTTCTTTTTTCACAAGCCTACTGAGTCCTCTTCCTCACCCCACCTCCATCCCACTTGATTTTACTGAGAAAGTTCACTGGTACGTTGAACAACTAGCTTTGCGAGACCTAGGCAAACAGCATGAACAACTAATAAGAAGTACACTCCCCATGCATCTTTTTTATTGGCTCTACTTGACTTTTAAAGTTAAAATGACATTAGCCTAGGATAGCCCAGGTGTCTCTTGACCATTCCTCCAATATTACAAATATCCAACTATCCTCTGAAGCTGCCCGTGTAGAGCAAGGCAGTCTGGTCCGTTACAATTGGAGGATGGTACTTCCACATTCTGAACCAGTAACTGTCACCCAGGACCAGCCAGAACCTGCTTTCTGTGGAACCCCCAACCTCCTCCTTTCCACCTCAGACACTGAGCATGCTCACTGCAGATTAAGAAGGTGATTCCTCATATAGTCCCTAGTTTATAGAGATCAAAAACAAAAATGTAATGCATGCCTTTCCTTTGATCCAACAATTATAGAAATGTATACTAAGGAAATAATCAGAAGTGCACATAAATAAATGGCTGCAAAGATATCTTTTGAGGTATCCCTTTGGATTGGGGGGGGGACAGAAAATGCAGGGACATTCTGAATGCAAAACAATAAGGGAGTATTTCAATAAGTTGCCACATATCCACAGAAGGGAATATTATACAGAATTTAAAATATTATAAAGACATTTTAATGGCATGGGAAAATATTTAAAATACATTTTAATTAGCAAAAAGAGAACTACATATAACTCTGTTCTCAATTTTGTAACATACCCCGCCACACACACACATGCCTTATATACATAAACACAAACACATACATACACACACATAGCCAAAGAAAAATAACCTGGGAGGTTATTACTATTATCTCTAAGTGGAGATGACTAAATAATTTTAAATGATTTTTATTTTCTTCTTTGTACTTTTCTGTATTTTCCAATTATCTTTGAAATCTTTTGTAATCAAGAAAAAAAATTCTCAAAATAAAGGGAAATGGGCCATGAAATAGGCCATGACTTGAAGGGAAGAAACCTGTAGAGATGATATGTAAGTCATGGAGCATTTATTCCTTCCATACCTCAGGGGATATTTTTTTCTTTCCTGAACACTGAGATGGCCAGTCTTTCCATCTCTTACCATAAAATGCCTGACAGCTTAGATTTCAAAGCTTTTCTTTAAAGCTCAGAGCTTCTCTCAATAAGACCTATATTCCTCCATGCCTAGGCAATAAATGGCCACAAGAATCTACTAGGTATTTGGAAACAATCATTTCTCTTTTCTTTATATTGACTGGATTAACTTTTGCCAAGAGACAAATGATCTGCCTGGATCACTCAGTTCCTTATTCTTTGATTTAATTAGGGATTAGATGGTAATAGACTGGAAATAAATTCTCTTTTCATTGACCTAAATTAACTTGGCTTTTGAAATATGGCATAGGCTCAACAATTATCTCAAAGGAAAAAATACATATATAATAACCCATTACATGCAGGAAACTGTACCAATCCAACCACTTAAACATGTCTCATTAACACCATCTGTAATAAATACTCCCAACTCTTTGAGTAATGGAAGCCATTTCTGTCCATAAGTTATAGGAATAAGGAAAGGTGGTGGGAAGGAATTCCCTTCCCAACAAGTATTTTTGGGTAGGAATCTATTTTTGTAGCAAGATCATTTGTTGGCCAAGTCTTGTTTCTTGTTTGACAGACCTACTTCCCACCATGTGCCTCTGTCCTCTACAGTATAGCTTCCACACAGTGATGGGATTTCTCTCCCTAAAACCCTCCATTTAGTATATTCATCTCTCCTCACAACTTACATTTTTATAGAAAATTGTGGTTTGCAAAGGCTTTCACACAAAAGATGTTATGTGATCTTTACAAAAACTCTAGAAGACAAGAATTTTACAGATGAAGAAACTAAGTTCAGAGAGATTGTTACTTGTCCAGATACTCCTGCTAGTAAGAAGTGGTTATCAGATGAAAACTTCCATTTTCTAACATGTGATTGACTGAGTGTTTCATCTGTCAATAATCCTGATAATGCCAAGTTGTCTTGATGTTGAGTTTTAAGACATTTTTCTCATCCATATGCATTTAACCACTTCCACACTGCCTCTCGATAATGATTAGTGTGTATGCTGTGTACCCTAATCTCAAATTCATTTTAATGAAAATCATTCTTGGAGGATGGCACAAAGGACATTACCTAGAACAAGCCAGCGTGTAGACATTCAACCCATTAAAGCCGTCTGGGTAAGATGTACTTCATTCGCCAGAACTGTTGGATAACCTAGGGAGCTTAAGGTACCTGATCTTGTCTCCAGACATAGCCTTTGCTCTCCCAGGCCTTTTTTCTTTTCTGAGTTCTGACTCTGGTATGGCCCTTACTGACATAGTTGGTATGATCTCCTGCAGCAGGTAACTTGCTATCCTGTAACATGCTATTTTTAGATTTGTAATAATCTCCCCACACCCCACTCACTTACTCCATGTTTTGCCCACATCCTACTACATGCACACATACACACAAAGACATGCCCTAGACTATATAGTTGCCCTGAGAGGAGATACAGGTCTTACTCTTCTTACTGTATCTTCCTATTGCCAATAGATGCCTAAAATTTTTTGCTATGTTAAATTGATCACTATATTTTTAAATTAGAGTGTCTACTAGAAAGTACAGCTATGCAATTATAATTGTGTATTTTATGACCCACTCTTTCCCTACCTGCCTCTATTTCCTTTTTCTTACACCACAAATCCTTTCATTTATTTTAATACCTTTCAGCAAATAACTTTATATTTTATTTCATGGCATGGTGATCATAAGGCCTCTAACTTATTTCAGCCTAAGACTCTAACATTTGAATTAGCCTGGGAAAAGTTTGGGAAATCACTATTTATTCTATGCTTCTCATTCAATTTCTCTAGGCAAAATATCCTCTACTCTTTAAAAAGTGTATTCACTTCTAAATGAGGATACAGATTTCATTTTTCGAGGTCAAACTAGCCCAATTCAATATTCTTTGTTGTTGTGCTCAATTATAAAATGGAAAGATTGGAAGAAAATACAATTTTATTATATAACATAATAACACGAGCTAGGCTAAAAATATTGTTTACCATGTCCTGATCATGTTTTCAAGATTTTTTTTAAACAGCTTGACAATATTTAATTTTGTTAGTAGAACGCGTGGTCTGGATTATTTCTTTTTTGAAATATGGATGGATCTGGTAACTAAGGCATCTTAGAAGGTGAGTATTACATTTAAAGTCATGTTGTAGGACTAGGGAAACAATCTCTTTGACATAGGACCCCATATTTTAGATACCACCATACAGGGTTGGTTGGGGACAACTTCAAGAGGGATGCTAGCATGTGTGTTCCCCCCTAATACACACTCACTCACTATCTCTAGGTAGAATGAGATTCTTTAACAAAACATGGATAAAGCACTTAATGCAAACTGTAAAATGTTTAGCCTATAATTTTCATTAATTACTGCCTCCAATACAGAGTGCTGCTGGGAAATTAAAACGTAAAAGCAATGCTTTTTTTTCCTTGTATTTATTGAGCAAGGAAAAGAAATGGAACAATAAGAGATACACTAAGGAAAAGTTAGTTCCCTGTTCGTAATATATTAAAGGCAGTATTTTAAGCATGCTTCCTCATTCCTTGTGGGCCAGTCCTTTCCCTGAACACAGAATAAGCACAGCCCGCACTTCCATAAATATTCTCTAGCTTTCACCAATAGCCCCCACATATCTCGGCCTATTCTGCCACAGCCTTTCTTTTAAAATAGCTAAATTCATTAGGGATTTTGGGAGGAAGTCATGTCACATTGAGACAAGTGAGTTTATGGTTTCCAAAAATAAAACAAAGTATGGACGAATGTGTTGGCAATGGAGAAAGGGTTATCTGCGGTACGAGATTTCCAAGGTCTGAGCCTGAAAACTATGAACTCTAAGTATACTCTGATTGCCACCCAGGAAAATCCATCTTTTCCCCTGTGTTTCACTGATACTCTAAAATTGAAGTATTGTATAGACAAAAAAATACTGAGTTCTATGAAGTAAAGGGATTATATAATTAACAGTGCTTGAGAAATTATTATTACATTCTACCCCTCCCCCAAATCACGGATCCCAGGCATTTCTATGCCCAGTTCCCCTTAGTAACTTTACCACTTGCTGTTCACATCTTCTAAACTCTCTGCCTAGTTTTACTCCTGGCCATGACTGATGTTATTTCTTTGTCCTGGAGGCAAAGAGCCATGTTACATATTCCTTTAAACTTCTACACCATTTTGGGGCCCTGCAATTTTTTTTTTATAAGAATCTCCCAAGTTTCTTCATTTTTTGCCTCATTGTGACCTCTTCTTGGATTCATGATCTTTTCCAACCCTACAGAGGGAGCTGCCTCCTTCCTTAGCATCCATGTGTCAGTTTTGGTTTTTGTTTGTTGGTAATACTACCTTTTGCTCAATGTTCCTTGACGTCTCCTTGTGAAGAGAATACACAGAGCCCAGACAAGCTTCTACTGCTGTACAAATGGTTTCAAAATCTGAAAGATCTGGATTCAAATTATGGTTCTAAAACTGTAAGCAACCTGAATAGGCTTTCTGAACTCCACTGTCCTCATCTTTGGAATGGGAATCCCAGTATGTACTTCACAGTACTGATGTGAGGGTTCAATGAGATTGCACCTGTAAAAATATCAATATACTTCTTGGCATCTCCTGAGTGCCTTCCACAACACTTCTTCTGCCCTCACAAGTTTTTAATTAAATATTATATCTGACCACACATTTCAGGAGTTAAGTCACTCATGCTTCCTATAACTCTTTGGAAATTGCTCAGAACGTACTATTGGTCTCCTCTAACTTCATCTCATTTATACATTTCATGCAGATTGTAAATCTATTCTAACTGTTGGTTAAGACTCAAGATGTTGCTTACCACAGCAAAGAAAATCATTTCTGGGTTTTAAATACTCTCTTCTTTTTTCTTCTTTTCCTAAAGTTCGGTTAAGTGCAAACATTTCAAACTTGAATTCAGCACTTTTCCCAAGTAAGGCAATCAGGATATACCAATACCAATTTGGCATACCCATACACAATGTGATATTCAATATAAAAAGTGGGTTATAAGAAGCAAAGAATCAGAAATTGTAATAAAGTAGAGGAGGGGGAAAAATTCTAATGGCATTCAGGACCAAAATTGAGCTGTCCGAATCTATTGTTTATATGTGGGCTTAATTTCACCAGAACTGCTTGCTCAGCTTAACATAAATCCAGGAGGAAAAAATCCACTTTCACATGAAGAAATATGAACTGGAATTCATAGATACAGCAAGAAAAAAAGTTCAGCTCTCATCCGTCTACATGAGCAAAATTATTTCACTAATGCTCCTTCTGATTCATGGTTTCTACTTTGTGACAGTTTTAGATGGAGACCACATAAACTAAAAGGTCTCTTTTGTACCAGAAGAGAACAAGCAGTGTGCTCTTCAGATTAGGCTGAAGGATGATGCCTGAGTCACCAGTGTATCCAAAGATGGGATGCTACAAGTTTTGCAAGTCTGCCCCTGAACACCAGCCCTCCCTGGGTGGGGCAGAACCAATATATTTAGAGATCTCTGCAAAGAAAGCAGGGAGTGTGCAAATTCTTTCTGATAGGTGCTGTGTATCACTCTAGATCTTTTGAGTTGTCAATTCAGGAAATACAAATATGCTTCAGTGAGGCAAGGCATTCAAAAGGGATGCTGGACATCATCCTCCCCACATCCTGCCTTTCACTTTTCCACCCACCTTCTCTGAAAGTTCAAACTATTCAAAAAATTAATACACTTCTAATGCTACAGTAATCTTCAGTGAGCTGGAATACATGTTCTTAGACTGAGAAAGGCTGCCTCAGACCGGGAACAAATTTTCCCAAATGTCAACACCCAATAGAATTCCCAGGAGAAAATATGGGGAGATTATTTCCTCCCAGAGCAGCTATTTCCTTAGAATGTCCTATTGAAATGTTCTTTGTGGGGCGCCTGGGTGGCTCAGTCAATTGAGCATTCAACTTCAGCTCAGATCATGATCTCGCAGTTTGTAAGTTCGAGTCCCACGTCAGGCTCTGTGCTGACAGCTCGGAACCTGGAGCTTGCTTCGGATTCTATGTCTCCCTCTCTCTCTGCCCCTCCCCTGCTCACATTCTGTCTCCCTCTCTCTCTCTCTCTCAAAAATAAATAAAGATTTAAAAATTTAAAAGGGGCGCCTGGGTGGCTCAGTTGGTTAAGCGTCCGACTTCAGCTCAGGTCACGATCTCACGGTCCGTGAGTTCGAGCCCCGTTGTCGGGCTCTGGGCTGATGATGGCCCAGAGCCTGGAGCCTGCTTCCGATTCTGTGTCTCCCTCTCTCTCTGACCCTCCCCCGTTCATGCTCTGTCTCTCTCTGTCTCAAAAATAAATAAACGTTAAAAAAAAATTAAAAAATAATAATAATAATAAAAATAAAAAAATAAAAATTAAAAAAAAAAAAGAAATGTTCTTTGTTACTGTGAGCCATAGCCTGCTAATGATCTGGGCTAGCACTATGGGTTTTGCCCTATTGAGCTGTAGAAAAGAAGTTTCTTTGTTCCCTATCACAACTCTTGAAAGTCTTGAAGTCTCCTCTTAGATTTTTGTGTTCTTTATTAAACAAGACATCTTCATTCTTTACACCAAATCTGTTCAAAAAACATCACAGTTCTGCCATGACTACCAAAAGATAGTAATGATATCTTAAGTAGCACCAAGGAAATCTATCTGTAGGGAACAGACAGACCTAATCCCTTCTTCTTTGTAAATAGCGGTTTCCAGTGCACCTGAAATGTAGACTCATTTGTGGATGTCCAACAAGAACACAAATACTAGAAATACTCTCCAAAAGAATCAACTTTCATGGAGTTAAGCTTTATCCCCATTGGCAGATATCCAAAAAGGAAACTTGATGTTCTTACTTGATAGCCACACCTTCAGAATATAAAGCTGTTCTTCGGGTCAGATAAGTCAGTTGGATTTTTAAGTGGGGTCTACAAAGGAATTCAGCACAGTGAAAGACCTAGATCTATCAAGGGTGAACTTAAAGCACAGAGCTATACATTAATGCAACTGTTGTAAACTAATGGTTTCCCATAAAGCGTGATAAATTGTAGAGTGGCATCATAGATTCTGCAGCCAGATGTGCTATGTATTCATGTGATAATGGAAGATGAATGTTTGCTGCATATATCATCCTGAATTTGGTTCTTTGTGAACAATTTTTCCCTTTGTTTTTGAATTTATCAAAGCCAAAGTACCTAATCCATTCTTCAAGTGAAGAAACAGAGTTGGAATTATTATTGACTGATTTTGTTTTTTTACAAATGGTTAGGCTTTTCTTTTTGTATTCGATAAGTCAAGATAGACTGCAGTGTTACCTAAACCAAAAAGAGATAAAATGGAGATTTCAGATACTGACATGTAGCTACTAAAAAAGCAAAGAGAGGGCTTGCTTCTTGAAAACAAGTTGGTGCATTAATTTTCCACAAAGTTCCCATCAGATGTCATCAAATTCAACGCACTGTGCAGATGGGAAAGACTGACTATTGAAACAATTAACTATTGTGAGTCATTTCCTCAATCTGCTTTTGTTTTAGCCAATATGTCAAGTGGTGACAGACACTGTTAAATTTCACAAGCTCTACTGTCTTCTTGGAAACGGCATAATACAATTGACATAGCTCAGCTTGATAAATCTGCCAAACTAATGGTGGGGCCTCTTTCCTTCTACTTTTCAATGCCAAAATCTAAAGATATTATGTAGAACCTATTCTACATGAAGAACACAAAGTCCATTTTATCCTCTCTGAATACTCCCATTTAATCACCTGCTGGCTCTTAGTTTCCCAATCCTTTTGAATTGGCACTAAAATGAATATGATAAAAATTTTATATATTCAGTCTCCACTATCTCAGAAAAATGCTGTCATGGATGCTGAATTTTCCTGAAGTTTGCCACTTGCTTCAGCTTGGTCTGAAAGTCTATTACTTTAGATGACCTAATTCACCACTTAACACTTCAGGTGACTTTTAGACAATCAAAAGCTATTTGTCCTAATCTAACTAAAACATTTTCTAATCTTAGAGGTATGACTTTACTATTTGTATGCACCATGTCACTTGCAGGTCTAAGGAAAGTAGGGGGAAACCGTTGTGTTGTCCCATGATGGTCTTGCTCCAATCAGGAAAAAGATCTCTAGGCATCTCTTGCACAAGATTCAAATTCACTAACCATTCCTTTATAACTCCTTCATTCGTATGGCACAGTAGCTCACCACCTTCTAGAAGGCAGCTCTGACTGTCTGTCTCTAGGGGAAAGTACAGTGAGTCCTCAGAAACTCAGGTAAGCCAGAAGCCAGGCCATACCTCACTCCCTAACACTAGGGAGATTGCAACTAGCTGCAGTGGCCAGTGGTTAAGGCATTATTTAACAGGAATGACCAGTCAACTAATATCTGACAAAGGAGTCAAGAATACACAATGGAGAAAGGATAGTCTTTTCAATAAATGCTGTTAGGAAAATTGGATGATCACATGCAGAAAAATGAAATTGGATCCCTACCTTACACCATTCACAAAAATTAAGTAGAAATGAAATGAACACTGAAACATAGACCTGAAACAGCAAGACTCCTAGAAGAAAACATAAGGAAGAACCTCTTTGACATCGGTCTTGGCAATGATTTTTTGGATATGACACCAAAAGCACAAGGAACAAAAGCAAAAATCAATAAATGGCAGTACACCAAATTAAAAACCTTCTGCACAGCAAAGGAAACAATCAACAAAATGAAAAGGCAGCCTATGGGGGCGCCTGGGTGGCTCAGTCAGTTAAGCGGCCGACTTCGGATCAGGTCACTATCTCACCATCTGTGAGTTCGAGCCCCGAGTCAGGCTCTGTGCTGACAGCTCAGAGCCTGAAGCCTGTTTCAGATTCTGTGTCTCCCTCTCTCTCTGTCCCTCCCCTGTTCGTGCTCTGTCTCTCTCTGTCTCAAAAATAAATAAATGTTAAAAAAAATTTTTTTTTTAAAAAGGCAGCCTATAGAATGGGAGAAAATGCTTGCAAACCACATATCTGATACTTAATATACAAAATATATAAATCATACAATAGCAAAAAAAAACAAACAAACAATCCAATTTAAAAATAAACAAGGAGGGGCGCCTGGGTGGCGCAGTCGGTTAAGCGTCCAACTTCAGCCAGGTCACGATCTCGCGGTCCGTGAGTTCGAGCCCCGCGTCAGGCTCTGGGCTGATGGCTCAGAGCCTGGAGCCTGTTTCCGATTCTGTGTCTCCCTCTCTCTCTGCCCCTCCCCCGTTCATGCTCTGTCTCTCTCTGTCCCAAAAATAAACAAATGTTGAAAAATAAATAAATAAAAATAAACAAGGAACCGAATAGATACTGGTCCAAAGAAGACATCCAAGTGGCCAACAGATAACATGAAAAAATACTCAACATCACTCATCATCAGGGAAATGCAAACCAAAACCACAATGAGATATCCTTCACATCTATTAGAAAGGCTGTCATAAAAAAAAAAAAAAAAAAAAACACAAATAACAAGTGTTGGCAAGGATGTGGAGAAAAGGGAAGTCCTGTGCACTGTTGGTGGGAATGTAAATTGGTAGAGCCACTACAGAAAATGGTAAGGAGGTTTCCCCCAAAATTAAAAATACAACTATGATATGATCCATCAATTCCTGTTTGGGATATATATCCAAAGAAAATAAAAACAGGACATTGAAAAGATGTCTGAACTCCCATGTTTACAGCAGCACTATTCACAAAGCCAAGGAAGAGAAACGATCTAAATTATTGTCAATAGATGAATGCATAAAGAAGATGTCACACACACACACACACACACACACACACACACACACACACATAAATTATGTGATGTGACAGAGGGGTGATCATATTGTAATACATAAGTGTATCAAATCAACACATTGTACACCTTAAACTTACACAATGCTATAGATCAATTATATCTCAATAAAGTTGGATAAAATAAGCAAAATGGGTGGCCATTCCAGATAGTTCAAAGGCAACAACTGACCCAGGATTAGACGAACACAGAAGCTAGTATGCAAGCAGAAACCACTAGTTGGGATTATGGCCGTCGTCAGAAAGACTGTCCAAACTCGACAGGACCCCCATCAGCAAAATGCACACAATCACTGACCAACCTCAAATACACTCTCACTATCCCTGGCAGTCCTACCGCATTTCTCTAGTGCATGTACTCTCCATTCTTATAGATGACTTTCACACCTTCCCTCTCTTAAAACCTCTCCCAACACCTTCTTTCCCATCCCTTCTGATGACCTTTCTTCTTCATGTTAAAGAAAAATTGGAGCAACCAGAAAGACAACCTCTGTAGGTTTCTACCGCTGCATCCACCTACCTACCAACTTCTGCACCCATACAGTGTGGTTCCACACCTGGGAACATACTCTCCATGCTCTTACGTAAAGCCAACCCTTCCATCATAGCACTCGGTCTTTTGCCTCCTCGAAGATGGAGAGGTGTCTCCACTCACCCTCTTCTGTATCGCCAAACTTCCCTCTCTACTGTCTCTTCCCTTTTTGTACAAATGTGATCTTAATTCTCCCATCTTTTTTTTTAATGTTTATTTATTTGAGAGACAGAGAGAGAGACAGAGTATGAGAGGGGGAGGGACAGAGAGAGAGGCAGACCCAGAATCTGAAGCAGGCTCCAGGCTCTGAGCTGTCAGCACAGAGCCCGACGTGGGCTCAAACCCACCAACTGCGAGATCATGACCAGGGTCAAAGTCAGCGCTCAACCGATTAAGCCACCCAGGCACCCCTTAATTCTCCCATCTTAAGAAAAAGATGTCTCTTTAGAGACTAAAGAATCCTTATACCAAGGCTAGTGGTTCTCAAACCTAAGTCAATGTAACAGTCTCCTGGGGAGCCTGAATAAGAATATCAGTGCCAGGGGGTCCTGCTCTTCCAGAGATTGAGGTCGTCGGTCTGGATTATGACCTGGGCATTAGAGTTTTGTGCATTTGATGTGACTCTAATGTGCATCCAAGGTAGAGAAGCACTGATCTAATCTAGATTCATCATTAAATGAGGTACCAAAAGTCGAGAGAGGTGCGCAGCAGCTCACCCAAGCCCAGACAAATCATTCGTGGTAAAGCCAAGACAAAAATCCAGCAAAGCTAATTCCCAGTCCAGTGCTCTTTTGACAACATCAGGCAAAATGTCATATACAAAAATGTAATCTCTGGCAAAGAACCATGAATGCCACCATAAGTAATGAACTTGCTAATTGTTCATCTCCACAGAGAATACTGGCCTTTCCGTCTTTGGTCACAAAAGGAGAGCTTAAACAGAGATGCTGAAAAGGCAAGTATAGCAGAGAATGTGAAGAAATCCCCGCCATGGTACCCACAGCAGATGTTTTCGAAGTTTGGGGATGGTGAAGGACCCAGGGGACGGTGCCAAGGAGCAGCACGAGGTGCCGTGTGATAAATGGAGCTCTCTTTCCCATTACAGGAACATAGCAAGTTTCAAGAGCAAATCAGAAACCTAGAATGATTAATTGTGTAGTCTACAACGAGTCCTGTTGTGTTTGTCTATGAATCCCTTTGCTCTGAAGATCAGACACACCAGGTGCAGAGAAACACCTGGCTATGATGAACCCTGTGAGTTTCTTAGTAACCCACTCCAAAAAAAAGGGGAACAGTGGTTTTGTTTACAGGTGAACAGTAGGAAGGGGATCAAAGCTGGTGAGAAAACTGAAATGGTGGAGTAAGAACAAAAGCATCCCTTTAACATCAAGCCAAGCACTGTCATATCTCTGGCTTAGCTTCCTCTTTCTCTATACCTGCTTGGGCATCAATGAGGAACAAAGTATTTTAAGGAAGTCATAACTTCGTTCTTACTTATTCCCACCCACCGATTCCGCGGTCACCTCGCAGTCACCTTTGCATGTGACCTAAGGCAGTTTCAGCTAAGCGTTAGCAGTGAAGAGCATAGCCATTGAGCACACCGGTTTCTGGGCCCAAACCCCACATTTTACTACCCATGTGACACGGCACAAATTATCGAAAGTCTCTGTGCTTCACCATCTGCCCAAATATGATATAACGTTAATAATACCCACCTAGGAATTCTTATCTAAGTAAAGTACACATGAATGTAAGATGCCTGAAACAATCAGTAAATAGTAGCTATTGTTGTTAAACAAGATGGCCAGGGAGATTACTGTTATTTTTCTTTAAAGTGTAACCAGCACGTTAACAATACTGTTTGCATACTAAATGAGTGTGTCAATTACACATAGTTATTGACCCTTCCTTAAAGCTGATGAGGTACACTAATATTTAGTTAGCTAATTTGGTTGAACTGTAGAGGCAGCATGGCTTGGTGGAAAGATCTAGATTCAAATGCCAGCTCTATTGTTCACTAATTGGAAGCCTTAAAAAAAAAAAGAAAGGTGTTTCATCTCTCGATGCCTCATCTGTTCTTTAAAAAGTGAGAAGAAAAATACTTCATTTTCAGGGTGGTAGTAAGAACTAAATGAGAGAATGCAAATGCCTAGTGCATAATAGGTGTCTGTAATAAAGGATCGTTGACAAGACAGCACACATTTACCTTACAGCAATAAAAGTGCTCTCCATTTTTAATACCCTTTAATTGTTTTCATGAATTCATAGCAGCATTCCTCCAAATTAGTCTGAATTTGTTATGTTTTGTCATGTGGTTTAATTCCAAGTACAGCTAAATGACAAGTGACCACGTCAGAATGGTGCTGGGGGAGGGTATCATCTAAAACAGATTAATGTGGATGCAGCTCTTTTAAAAATATCTAGGGGGGAAAACTCTAAAATGTCTCTTGAACACACCTCAAGCTGTTAGAGAGAGGAAGCTTTTACGTTTATCTTTTCTAAGGGTAAACAATTGGGTTTAGATTAATTGAAAACAAGGAGGGGAAAAAAATGCACAGATCTATGTAAAACAGAGAGTGTCTATGACAAGTGTTTCCAAATACGTGGTTTCCAAATATGTAATTGGTACATTACATATCTCTGGCTTCTCTGATTTCTAAAAAGCCATGAAAGTTAAATTAGGTTGATTTATTTCCGAAAGTGGTCATTTGGATTATGTACCAATAATGGGACATCAGTATCCCTGAAAGCAAAAGATTTAAAATACATAAAGATATTTTTATGGCCCGCCGTGCCTATTTCTAAAATACTCTAAATGTGATACTGCCTTAGGCTGGCTTCCTTGGAAGGAGACACTGGGACAACAATTCATGTGCACGTGTGTGTTCCTAAGGAAGGGCTCCCCGTGGGCACCTATTGGGATGAGCTCTGGGTGTTGTATGGAAACCAATTTGACAATAAATTTCACATTAAAAAAAAAGGAAGGGCTCCCCAAAAAAGAACTGGTAAGGAAGAGGGGAAAGCAGGACAGAGAAGGGAAAGAAAGCAAGCAAGGCTTTTTCCATGGAGGACGGCTTTGGACCTGGTTCTGCAGGAGAACTCCGGAGGATTCGTTATGCTTAGAGTGGTCCCAGCTGGAAAAAAGCTGGAGCCTTTCTACAGCTGTGCCTGCTGGTCACTGAGCAGGGTCACTGGGAGATGAGACATGCTTTCCCAGACACTTCCTGCCCTCTGGAGCAACTGCCCAGGGAGAGTCACAGGTGCTGGCCCTTGGAGGTAAAAGCACAAGGACACTGGGGAAAGGCACATCGCAACAGGAAAAAGTAACTTTTCATGGAGCAGGGAGAGGATGAAAAAAATAAAGTCACAGCTTTCCTTTCAATTATTCCAAAGCAATTTTTTTCTTTCATTATACCCCAGTTTTTCTCTTATGAGTGTTATAAATATGAAACATAGCAACAGTTGAGAAATACATGATCTCCTATAAATGGTATTGCATCAATCCAACCTAGATTAGATAAATTAAGCAAGAAGCAAGCTAATGTGTTCACGTAAAAACATTTTATACTGGGGCACCTGCATGGCTCAGTCAGTTAAGCATCCGACCCTTGATTTCGAATCAGGTCATGATCTCATGTTTCATGGGATCCAGCCCCGTGTCCAGTGGCACTGTTAGCACAGAGCCTGATTGAGATTCTCTCTCCCTCCCTCTCTCTCTGTCCCTCCCCCACTCACTGGTGCTCACTCACGCTCTGTCTCAAAATAAATACACATAAAAAAAAGTTTTAGGGGCACCTGGGTGGCTCTGTCGGTTAAATGTCTGACTTCAGCCCAGGTCATGATCTCACAGTTTGTGGGTTTGAGCCCTGCATTGGGCTCAATGCTGACAGCTCAGAGCCTGGAGCCTGCATCAGATTCTGTTTCTCATTCTCTCTCTGCCCCTCCCCTGCTCACGCTCTGTCTCTCAAAAATAAATAAACATTAAAAAATTTTTAAAATACAATTAAAAAAACATTTTATAACAGGGTTAATTCAAAGCATGCATACAAGTAGCTTCATACAAGGGAATTGCTATTAGTTATGATTGTAGGGCAACAAAACTTCACAAGTATAACAGTTACTCCTTATATTAACCTCCTATACATGCACTTTTAAGAACAATCATGTGGTTCTAGTAAACCTTTTTTCCAATGTTATTTTGTTTTGATTACATGTATTAAAATGTAATGTTATACCTGTTGTAACTACAAGTAATAACATCAGGCTTGTATTTTGTATCTTTTTAATTTAATTTTTCTAGTTACTCATTTTTGTTTCATTTGATGATAATGTCAGCCCACAACATTGGAAATTTTAATGAACTTGGTCTGGCACCACAAGCTAGTTTGAGAATCACTGCTCTCCCCCCAGGCTGCCTCCCTGATGCCTGGGAGAGTGAGTGGGGCCTCAGAGGCAGAAGCAGGGCCTAGGAGGAAGGGGGGGGGGGGGGGGGGGGGAGGCACATCTACATTAATAATAATGATACCACAATAAAAACAGCTCTGTCTGAAACACACTAACACATGATTTGAGATAGCATATGAAGTCAACTTCATAAATTATGAATCCTAAGTCAAGATTGCATTTGTTCCATGATGATTTGAACAAGTTTTTCCTCAAGACTGGAACTAAAAGCAAAGACTAAGAAGTAGGGGCGCCATCTTGTGGAGAGATCAACCAACACAGGTCCAGCTATGCCCTCATTCTCCCCACCCCCAACAGCAAGACTTTGCCCTCTCCCCCCTGGCCCCCCACTTTCCCCCACCACCCCTCAGCGCCCCAGCATATTTTTTGGAACTCCAATACTCTTTTCTTTCAAAACCAAGACTCAAGAATAAGAAAAACTTCCCTGCCTGCTCCATTTCCCTTCCCAGCAGGGCTGCATGTGGTAAGATAGGCTTTAAGTCGGCCTCTTTAATCATGGGACATAAAGATTCCACCTGCTCATGGCTGGAGGGAGCCCCTCTGTGGAGTAAAACCCCTTTGTCCCCCCACACACACAGCTGTTTTTCTCCATCTTTTACCTGTCACAGAAAGCTGATGAAGCAGGCAGAAACCTGGGGGCTAGCCCAGGATTAGCTTCACTGTGTGCAACAAATAGATGGTGTATGGGGAGGGCTTTTAAGTCAAGTGCTGCCACAAACAGTACTATTTTGAGGAAATGATGGTTGTAAGGGATTTAGGAAGTCATCTGTCATTTGTTTTCAAGCAACACCGCACAAAGCAGGCTGGACATAAGAATGGCAATCCCATTTTCAATGCCTTTTTTCCAACCATTCCTGGAAACTTAATGTATAAAAATCATTCATATCTAGAAATACATTTTTATATCAAACACATATATCTCAACTTCTGCTTTCGGTACTCAGGGGACATGAAGAGAAAAATTCATAAACACAATCTCCTTTTCAGACTTGAATGATCACTTCATTTACTTTTTCCTAGATTTCTAATTTTTCTAAATTTTTAGTCATAATTTCCAGAGTACCCTTATTAGACTTTGGGTTGTAAATGATAGAAATACAACTCCTATACCCCAAGAATAGAGAAAAGGAAATATGTTGACTCATATAACTTGAATTCTAGGAGGTTTCAGGTACAGCTGGATCCAGGGGCTTAAACAATGCCATTGAGTGTCTTTCTCTCTGCCTCTCAGCTATACTTCCTTTTATATGTGGCTTTATTCTGAAGATAGGCTATCTCCACATGGGAGGGGTAATGACAATCAGCAGGGTAATATTCACATCTCCACCCCTAGCACCTTGACCTCAAAAAGCACAAACTAGTCTTCTATGGTCACTCAAGCAGAGCAGTCTCAGAGAAAACTACTCTGGCCCCATTTGTGTTATATGTCAGTTCCCAGAACCACAAAAGATTGTCACAACAGAACCACACAGGGTGGAGGAGAGGTGGTTCCAAATGGAAAGACCTATAATTTGGGGTAAGACACCGAACACACTCTACTATGTGCCTGGATTGATCTAAGTGTAAGAATCATCCCATGTCCCTGCATTCTTGGCCCCAATTTCTACATTCAGGGACCAGGTTTGGCTTTTGACAGTCATGTTAGTGCAAGGTCATATTGGCATCCACTAGGACCCTTGGATCTCCAATCTGAGCAACAACATGGTAAACATAAATTAAGAAGGGCTCGGGGATGGGGCTCCTGGGTAGCTCAGATGGTTAAGCATCCGACTTCGGCTCAGGTCATTATCTTGTGGTTCGTGAGTTCAAGTCCCACGTCAGGCTCTGTACTGACAGCTCGGAGCCTGGAGCCTGCTTCAGATTCTGTGTCTGCCTCTCTCTCTGCCCTTCCCCTGCTCACACTCTGTCTCTCTCTCTCTCAGAAATAAACATGAAGAAGAAGGAGAAGGAGAAGGCAGCCTTGTATGAATTCTCTAGGAAAAAGCAGGGATTCAAGAAGCCAAAATATCACAATCTGACACCTCTTGGAGCTGGTAGCACAGGCTATAATCCAAAGGAAAGCAGAGTGTCTGACTGTTTTTATCACACACTTCATGATTTACCTCATATATAGTGGAGGTGAAAAATAGGAAGTTTTCACATTTTATGGGGAAAAAATTGAGTAATACAGTAACAATGATAAAAAGATCCCAGAATAGATTTTCTTCTAGCTCTAGATCTGTTCTCATCTTACTGAATGCCTTTAAGCAAATAATTTAGACTTTCTGGTTAAAAAAAAAAAAAAGATAAGAGAAAGAAAAAGGAAATAAAAAACATATGTGGGCAAAATTCTTTGCCAGGATGTCAAAGGGGAGGGCTTTTTTCTGTTGTCCTTATAAATAAGGCCCAAAGCTGACGACCTAAAAAAGCAAGCACTTCACATTCTCAAGAAGATATTCAGCTCGGGATCACCTGCCCCTCCAGGGCTCCCTGTGAGGCAGGGAGACAGACAGGTCAACCACCACCCACACCACCACCCCATCCTTACAGGGCTGAAAGGAAAGGCAAATAAATCTCACGGGTAGTCCAGGCTTTGTGGGGAGCTGTTACTCCCTCCCGGAAGTCACATGAGGGAAACACCAAGAAACGTTTGCAAAGATGGCCCCATCCCACCCCCATTCCCTGTTCCCTTGGAGGGTACAGATGAGCAGTTTCCTTGTTTCTACATGAAGGAGCCCAGGGGCTGGGGGAGGGGTGTGGCAGGAGCCTTAGGTCTGCCCTGACTGGCACTGGGCCAAGTGTTTACAGATGATTAACATAAAAAGTTGCTACTAAACTCACAGTTGTTTATTGTTTGCAATGATAACTAGGAAAATTATGAGTGAAATCATGATGTCCCATGTTAAGCTGCCCACATGTACACTTGTATACATGCACTTGTCTAGATCAGTAAAAAGTCTGAGAAGGGGGTATGGTGAGTGCATCTCAAAAAGGACACTGAGTGCCCTCCAGAGGGCTGTCAGAGTCCAGGGTGACAGCAGAGTCCAGGGTGATGCTGAAAACCTCCTTAAGGAAACCCTTAAAAGCCCAAAGATCATGGTGACAGCAGAGGCCACCGGCATTCGATGGAACTTGATGAAACCACCTGAACCAGGGTCCCACAAAGCCGGATCCCTTCCACTGGTCTCTTGGCAGTCACAAGAAGGGATTTCTACCTCCTTGTCCCTCTTTCCTGTCCCCAGGAGCAGGAGGAAACCAGCTTGACACTGAGATCCGCCAATAGACCTAGAAGCTGTGGCTCCAGGGCCGGAAGTCAGGGTGACAGCAACAGGTGTGGTGCCCTCAGCAGTTTCTATTCAGTCTCTTAGAGCAGCAGGGCTGAACTAAAGAAAGCCCAGTTGAAGGAGCCAGGCTTTGACTTGAGCCTGGGCATGGCAAAGAAATTTCTGAAGCAATCCTGCAGTTTGGCATCTTTTTTGGCCAGAGGCACCCCTCCACATGTACAGGGATCAGTATAGAAGATGGCTCCTGGGCCTATGGCTAGCTGTGTGTTCTTGCGCAAGTTGCCTGAGCTCTCTGAGCCTCAAGTTCCTCGTCATATGATGAAGACCATATTAGTACCCAACTCAGAAGATTGTTCTGAGAATTAAGTAAGTCAAAATGCTCAGAACCATGCCTGGCACACGGGAACTCAGTAGTACCAACTACTTAGTATCACCTGTTCCCCAGAGTGGTTACTCTCATAACTAAAAGAATATGATGGTTTCTGGGATAGATTTAGTTAATGACCACCAAGGACTGAACTATCATTTTGCTATTCTAACTCTATTAAATACTACATATAGGGGCGCCTGGGTGGCGCAGTCGGTTAAGCATCTGACTTCAGCCAGGTCACGATCTCGCGGTCTGTGAGTTCGAGCCCCGCATCGGGCTCTGGGCTGATGGCTCAGAGCCTGGAGCCTGTTTCCAATTCTGTGTCTCCCTCTCTCTCTGCCCCTCCCCCGTTCATGCTCTGTCTCTCTCCCAAAAATAAATAAACGTTGAAAAAAAAATTAAAAAAAAAATACTACATATACTAAATATCTAACTATATTAAATACACAGTTTGGTCTAACCTATTACCAGCTAAATTAGTAAAACTTTAGTTCAGGTTAGAAAGGGTTTTTGAAAGGTTTAAAGATTCTATGGGACAGAAAATAATGCAGTACCTGTACTATCTAGTGTCTTATCAGAAAAAAAGGAATATCTATTCCTTTAGCATTTCCAAAAATGAACAGAACTGAATCCAAAGGACCACTTTGCCCTACTCCACCATTCTCCATACAGCAGCCAAAACAGTCTTCTAAAACAGAAATTAGATTTTATCACCTCCCTGCTTGTAAGCTCTCAAAGGGCTTCTTCCCATCACAGAGTAAAATCCCAACTCCTTCCTATGACTTGCAAGGCCTTAGCACATCTTGCCCCAGACTCCTGTCCAGACTACCTCTGCCCCTGCCCCCTCCCAACCATGCTGACCTTATTTCTCAAACCCTGTCAAGTTCTTTCCCTCCTCAGTTACACCTGCCATTCCCTGTGCCTGAACACTTTTCTCTGCAGCCTTACTCCCACACTGCATTTGGGACACTACTCAAAGGCCACCTCCTTAGAGAGACCTCCAGGATCTTTCTTTTCAAAAGAGCTCCCCTATTTCCTCCTCACTGCACCCCCTTAGCTGACTTTATATTTATAGCACTTATCAAGAATTCCATCTGTTTCATTTTTACCCCAATGGAGCATAAACTCTCGCTAGAATAGAACTTGGTATATCTTATCCACTGCTAAATGTCCAGTGCCCAGAAAAATCTCTGGCACAAAGAAGGGAATACAGCAATCTTTATTGAATGAAGAAAGAAGAAAAGATGAGGAATTCACTCTCTCCTGAGGCAGCCTGTTCATTCCATCCCTCAACCAAAACGTGTCTGCCTCGTTTTTCATGCATTGGATCCTAGTGTTCCTAGTTTTGCGGTAAAAGAGAACACCTATACACCCTCATTTGACATGATAAATATTTGTTGAATAAATGCATGGATCAATTCATGGATGGATGGATGGATGGATGGATGGATGGATTTTGGTCTAAAACTATGATATATCAGAGTCCATATACACTGTTCAGCCATTTTTTTAAGTAAATTAGTACTCAGAAACAACTACATTTCCTTTCATCCTTCTATTCTTCATCTGTCATCTCCTTGTGACACTTTTTTTAATAAAAAGACATACTTTAGGTGATCAATGAATGGCTAGAGGTCTCCCATGAATATTAGACCTTAGGAAAACATGTCTGAGTATTCTCTATGTTACCAGGATGCTTTGCCCCGCCCCACACCTATAATATATTTTACTTGCATCAAATGAGCTTTCTAATTTCATCTCCCAAGGAGTAGAGTCACGTAGAATTGCCCACCTTCTCCACAGTATGCAGTCACTGCCCTTACCACTTCCAGCAAGTGGTCCTGACTTCAACCCCTTTGTTCTCATCAGATGTGACCTTCTACCCTCCCTCTCACTGGTGCCCTCCTGCACCCTCTGTATAGCCCCCAGCCTGGGCCCTTTATCTGCCCAAGCTGTCATTTTTTGACACAGCACAGCAGAAGTGACAAGTCCTCATCTCCTCGCCCAGGTCCCACCCACTTCAGAGGCTGCATCAGCAACATTGCAAGTGACCAGAGTCCCATGGCTCAGTACCATCCACCAACAGCCCATCCATATGCCCCTGCTCTGCAGCATGATTTACGGTCATTTTGCTTTTACAAGAAAACTAACCACATAGGGTATCTGAGGGAAGATGAAAGAAGAAAAAAGAATGGTTTCAGATTCAGTCCCAAAGTCTAATCAGGGAAGGTAAGGAACTCCTGCCCAAGAAAATTTGACACTGTCCAGTGACTTTCTTGATGGAAGACACTGCTCAAGGGTGACACTTGAGATAGTCAATAGTGGCTCAGTCAGGGCTGTCCTTGAACTGTAGTTCCTGCACTGTTGTCTCAGCACGTCCCAAACATATCCCTGATATATACACCCCCACAGGTATACACACACACACACACACACACACACACACACACACACAGGTACACAGACACAGACACACAGGTACACACATGCACACACACACACACACACACAGATACACACACACATACCCACATACACACACACACCCATAGGTACACACACGTACACACATATGCACCCACACATACACACACACTCATAGGGACACACACACACACACACACACAGGTACACATGCACACACAAGTACACACACATGCTCCCAAGGGTACACACAAACACACACACACACAGGTATACACACACACACACACACACACACAGTTAACATACACTTATATCTTGCTCCCTTCCTAGCCCTCTAATTCTTAGCCCATCTGGCCCCTCATCATAACAATCGACATTTATCATCTATCAGACCCTGTACTGATAAACATTTTACAAAAAGGATCTCATTTAACCCTTCCAACCACATTATGAGTAGAACTATTATTATCTCCAGAAGAGGACGCTTCCACAAGTGTCTCTCTTATTTATTTCTCTTATTTACCTAGCAAACTGCACAAAGAAGCTGTTATTGACCACATTTTTTGGACAAGGAAACTAAGGAGCAGAGAAATTGAATAATTGAATAATTAAGTCCACCCATCTGGTAAGAGTTGGGTGATGGATCCAAAGCCAGGACTCTAACTCTGCCACCCATGCTGTCTCTTCTTAAGCTGCCTGCTTCCCAGAAGTAGCCTGCCCTACAATACGCAAAACCATGCAGTGCAATGACCAAAAATATGTTTTAATGAACAAACAAGTAGATGTACACAGACAGCTGGGATGAGTTAGTTGCCAGAACTGAGTATTAATCGAACTCTGACCTTCTGCAAGCCACTTAGAGCAAAAATCATCAAATCTGGCCTGGTCCCATGGGTGAGCGAGCTTACAATGACCACTGTGGAGCCAACTTCCAACTGGCAGATTCCATCTTTAGCCACTTAAGAATAAATGTGCAATGCCCTATCCTGATATATTAGGAAGGATGTATGTATTTGAAGCCCATGTATCTGTGTAAAGCTGCCAAAACCAATATGTAGAATATAGGGGTGATTTACAAAAACTGGCCCTCATGGCAGGATGCCTCCCTCCTCACAGCATGCCAAGCATGCAACAGTGGAGTCAGAAAGGGGTCACAACGGAAGGAAGCTTAGGGAAAAGAACCAGTGATGGCTAACTCTACCATCTCATCCCACCCACTCAGCAGCTCTGTGAAACAGGCACTAACACTCACCATTCCACATTGGACAATGCCAAAGACCAAGTGATAAGCGGCGGGTACAACTGAAGCCCAGTTCTGTCACCCCCACTTGTTACGACTGAAAAGACAGCCGAACATCTCATCCCAGTTCCACCCCCTTCTAGTTTGTGACCCGGGGCAAGTCACAAAAGCTCTCTCAACACCTGAGTCACCCATCATCTGTCATCTGGCAAAAGGGCTCACTGGGTTGGGGGGAGAGTAAAAATGACATAATGGGTAGAAAACATCTTTGAGAAAGGACAGATCATCTCATAAATGTTTAGACTCGCTATTCCTTACTCATCTTCCACAGCTTAGCTCAAAGTCTTTACATTAGGGACACCCTCCCCGCAAGGAGGACAAGACTGTATTCCCAGAGCACACCTACTCCTTTGTACGCCTTAGCAAGTCAGTTTCGCATTTGTGCACTTGTTAGATGGTCTGCCTGCCCCTCCAGTCTGTAGCTCCATGAAGGTAAAAGCCACCTGGTTTTGCTCAACATTATCAGAATTCCAGTGCTTAGCACCACGTCCAACACTTGGTAGGCCTGAAATAAATACTCGCAGAATAAATGCATCAATATATTACCATTAAAGTAAAAGTATACATTTATATAATCACAAAGCATACAATTATAATTTTTAAAACTTAGTTAAAAAAAAGAATAATTAGCACCCTATTTATTACCTAGAATCCGCACTCGTAGTCACTCGCCATCTAGAACTTAAAAGTAAAAAAAAAAAAAAAAAAAAAAAAAAAACATGCTTACCGTGTGGAAAATGACTGTCATAAAGTGCACACATTTAACTCCTGAGAAGAGGTGGATCCATCCTCGAGCCATCATTCTGACAATTGGGTGTAAAATAAGGCAGGGGGTGAGAGCAGCTCGGACCCCTGACAGCTGGTGAGGTGACAGTCAATAGCGTCAGGAGGAGGCAAAGTGTAAAAGTGCAGGCTGGCTCTCCAGCACAGCAGTCTGAGGTAGTTACTGTGAAGGCCATCGGCCCCCACAGCCCCAGCATCCCCCGGAGGCACCCCATCACCACAGAGTGTGATGGCTGACGTTCAGGAAAGGGCACTGCGTCTTCAATAAAGGGAAATAGTGTCTGAGAAACTCAGTAGATAAACAAAGGGACATGGTCAGAGATCCCAGCAAGATCTCCATCTGCTAGGGTGAAAATGAAGACTGTTTCAGCTGTAAGTAAACTTCCCTAAAATGGAAAATGTCTACGTCATCCCATGACCGCTTTGCATACCTGAGGTGTCGTTGAGTACATGCTTTTCACCAGGCACACAGGTTGGGACCAGTTATTTGTGTGGTACACCTCCTCTCTCAAAAGTCTTCTCACCTCCTACTAAGATCTTATAAGTGATTCTCCAAAACACGCCTCAGAGCATCACAGTATTTTCTTAGATGAATGACCCTAAGATATAATTCCGTCCCCATCCCTCCTTACCAGTTGGGGAAACCTAATGCCAACTGAAAAGGCAACAAGGGAGTGGGGGGGAAGACAAAGACAGAAGACAGAGGAGAGGGGTAAAGTGATAAAGATGAAACTATGATCATTTGCAGATTTAATGGAATGACGGTCTGAAGCTAAAGACCCAATCCCAATACTGACACACCCCAATTGAGTCACAGGCTCCTAGGAGCCTAACTTAGAGGATGCACGGGGCTCCTTCCCAACCTCCCCGCCGCCCCCCGCTTTCCCCCTCTCTTCATTTAACATATCTGTGAATGTGCCAGCAGTATCCATAATACAGGACCACACCTAGGGGTAATTATTATACTATTAACCTTCTATCTAAATGTCTTAAATAAATAATATGCTCCTAAAGGGCAACAGATATTTGTGACCATTTTGTGAATATCTTATTTAATTCTAATGAGAATGGGTTAGGGAAAAGAAGGGTATTTATCCAGCCCCTTCTGTGCATCAAGCACTGTTAATAGATATGTTAAATCATCTCATCTCACAGCAACTATAAGAGGAAACTATGTGCATCTTGCAGGAAAAGATACTGAGCTTGACACCAGAGATGTTAAGTAATGTGCTCAAGATGGCCCAGCAAATGGCAGAACTTGGATTTGAACCTAGACCTCTCTGGCTCCATTCATTCCAGCAGCAGCTATTCATTCACTATTAAGCACTTCTCAGGACAGATGTCATTTACTCAGTTCATATCCATTTCCCTTTGACATTTGACATTTTACCTTTCTTGTGACCAGGAGCATTGCAGCTGAGAGCTAAGACACTAGAAGGCCCAGCTGGCAAAGGCTGATGCGAAGTTCATCTGTTGTCAATAATAAAAGATGCCACGGAGAAGATCCATAGGAGCTGTTCCACTTGGGACTTCTTTAAATATAAGCATTTTACTATGAAAAGAGAAGTTCAGAGCTCTTGAACACCTTGCAAATAGAAAACTAATTTGCCTTATCAATTTTGTCCACTGAGCTTGATCCCTGGGATAATTTGTGAGCCACTATATCAGCCTCACTTATATTGTAGTCTTTTATCATATGGATGCAAGATATATTTCTTGCTGTCAAAACTAATCAAAGCATCTAAAGAAACCAAAGCAACCTTATTTACTTCCTCAGAGATCAGAGCAAATGCCTTCCTGTTTTATATATATATATATACATATAAAATATATATATATATTTTTAATTTTGGCTGCACATCAAAGCACTTAAATTAAGAACAATATATCTTCATTTCAAATGTTGGTTGCTGCCCCTTAAATGTTTGCTTAAAAAAAAATGAATTCAAGTCTAAAGCTGGCAAAAGTAGGCACTGTATTATTAACAATTTAAATCAAAGTTTAATGCTTTTGTCATCACAAAGATACGGATGCCACATTACAATAACCTTTGGCAAATGAATAGTAAACTAAATGTAGGCTTCTGAGACAGCTAATCCTAAAAGGTATGTTACAGATGAGAGTAGTTAAATGTAGCGATTATTGATATATGCTCTCATTCCAATATAGGGGAGGGATCGAGGTTGTTTAATTTTAATGTCCCCAGAGGTTGACTTTGCTCGTAACATTTATAAAATATTGAAAGACAAGAAATGGTACAGATGTGAATTCAGCAGTTGGGTTTTTTTTTTTTTTTTTTTTTCGGTTGCCCTTGAAAGCAGCTGCCATAAATCTTAGATGAAGCCAAATAAGGCTGATGATTTTGATCTTCAATTCATTCTTTTCTATCCTTCAAAAGGTAAATGATCCTGATGGAATTAGAGCTAAGCAGAATGGCTTTCTTCTGTGATGTGCATAGCCAATGATGCGCTCTGCCATCATTAGCAAAGTGGAGCCAGTTCCCTGGTGTGGATGTGTATGTGCACTCGAGCTTGAACGGCGTGTTGAGTGAAAAAGACACTTAAACATTGAGCTCAGAAACCTTCCATTTCCCTTCCCCTCCACGCACCCCCCCTCCTTCCTTTTACTTCTCCCTTCTGTGTCGGCTCAGCAGAAAGCCAGTGTGAAATAAACGTGTGAGAATCAAACACAAAGCTCTGCCACCAATTCCTGGGTTGGTATTTGAAAAAAAGTCTCAGCAAAAGATTTTTTTTTCCAGTCCGACTCTGAAAAGAGTGCTACAGAAAAAAGTTGCAGGAGAAGCGGGATTTCAAACAGTCGGAGGGCTCCCTGACAGAAGATACTGAGGCTTTCCGCTAAAACGTGGAAATCGCAAGAGTCCTCCTCCACCCCTATGGTAAAACGCGATGTCATTTTCATAAGTCCTACTCAGTCACACAGAAGACATTGTATCCTGTCATTAGGGAGGGCAATAAATGTATTCGTGTGGGTTTGCTACTCTGCTTCAGACCGCAAGGCAAACCCAGTTAAAACAACCACAGAGAGAATCATCTATCTTCATAAATTCAGTTGCAAAGAGAAATTCATCATGTTTACTGTCTTTAAGAAAGGAGCGAGTCTCGTAATAAAATGTTCTTTGGTCCAGATTCCGTGTATTTATAGGCTTCTTTCCTTCCTGCTTTTCAGAGAGCACGGCACATTCTAAACCACGGCTGTACCTTCATTAACATAACATAATAAGTAAGTTATGTGTCTTGAAATGAAGAACGTGCTTGGAGAGGGTGAGGAAGGGGTGTCCCTCCCGTGGTAAGTGACATCCTCAAAAAGCCTCATGTGCAAGAAACTGCAGAGCTGAGCATTTTGAACCAAAATGCAAAAAAGACAAAGGGCCTTTGTGAAGATGTACCCCACCCTTTCCTCCTTCCCCACTCCAAAATACATAGGATTGTAGGGGGAATTTTTTCATTCACCCAGCAAACATTTATTGAACACTACTACATGCCAACCATTGCAAAAATAAGAATACAAAAATAATGAAATGACTCAGGAACCATTTTTTGTTTGTTTTGCTTTGAAATGTAGTGCTATAGCAGACATGCACACTCATACAGTCTTACGCTCTGAAACTGATCACTTTTCTAGGAGAAGTGACCCAGAAGGGTCATTTTAGGCCCATTGTGGTCTTTTTCTCCTTCCTTTCCTGGGCCACAGAAAAGTAATAGCAAATGTTGTAGCTACTCTCAGAGCCAGCGAAGTTCAAGGGCCGGAAGGATGTGTCTGAGCTGCAGTGGTCTTTGAGCACTTTTACAGCCCATTTGTCAGAAGCGTTGAGAGGTGTCCCTTAGCTCTGTCCTTTAAATTGTGTAATTCCATCAATTCCTGCTAGCACCCTAGAAAATTTATATTACCTTTACTTTATGGCCTAACTTTAAATGATCTTCCAGGAGGAGGAGGAGTACTTTTGAACTCGACTTCTTGCAGGTCTATTTTTTTGGTGTTACAGGTTTCAAATGGGGATAAAACTAAATTCTGAATGTCAGTGGGACAGGGTAAGGACTCTGGAGTCCAACTGCCTGGGTCTGAATTCTATCTCTATCTTTTATTAGCTCTGAAGCTTTGGGAAAGTTACATAACCCATGATAGCTCACTTACTTTACCTATAAATAGCAGAACCAATCCCTACCTCACAAAGTTACACTGAGGATCAAACAAGATAAAACTTGCAAAACACTTGCATTAATACCCAGACATATAGTAAGTACACAAGAAGCCAAAACTATCATCACAGACTCGTAAATTTAAATTTAGTTCCTGATAAGAAAAGGAAAAATACTTGGATTATTTGAAAATATTTAGAAAAATGCATGAATACTAGGGACAATGGGAAGATTAAGAACAAATGCAGCAAACAACTCTCATTTCATTGTATGACAGAGCTAGTAAACTGGAGGGTCCAGAGAGCCCAGTGAATATCACGTTTCTAGAGTTCCTCAAGTGGTTTAGTGTGATCCCAGACAATTAGGGTAACCATACTTTTCACCCAAAGCAGAATACTTTGAGTGGGAAAGGAGGGACTCCTCAATTAGGGGTAAACAGCAGGTATAAACCAGAACATAACCAGGTAAACTAGGATAGTCCTGCACAAACCAGTCCAGATGGTCAGCCTGTCTATAATGAGGCCATGAGCTTGGGTGGCTAAGTTGACTTGTGTCTAGTTAAACACTCATACCCCAAAGGAGACGATTTGTACAATCCCCTAAGGCTCTGTCCTCCTACCTATCTCTTTAGCATTTTTATCAATGACCTGGGTAAAGATATAGACAGCATATTAATCAAGTTTACAGATAGCACAGACTGGGACAGAATAGCTAATATGAGAGATGTCAGAATGCAGGTTTAAAATGAGCTTTAAACTGGAACATAAAAGCAAACCAAATCAATAGAATTTTAAAGGAATAAATGCAAAGTCCGACTTTTAGATTCAAAATAATCAATTGCACAAACGGGATGCAGAAAAGGCTTGCAGCCTTTGGTATGAATAATATTTTTTAAATGCCTAGAGGTTGAAGGTGACCACAAGCTTAATGGGAACATTTAAAAGGCTGCTGAGTTAGAGAGTACATATACCCTGTTTTGTACCAGACAGCTGTAATAGAACCAGCAGACTAAAAAATAAAAATAAGCAATGCAAATCAAGATCCTGTGACGGTGGCTATTCAGGAGATTCTTGCACTGAGGAGACTCGACCTGACAATCCCCAGGTAGTCTTCCAATAGTAAGTTCTTAGTAATTTCTATATCTTGTCTCACACTACATCTCTCCTGCCAGGCATGCAAACATGCAGATCTATTACCATTGGCTACATTTTAGGACCTCACAAAGACCAGCTCTAGCATCTTTCCTTCCCACTTTAAGGATGTATCCTCCTTCTGAGTGGATCATCACCCCTTCCTCTTTGTTCCCAAAGCACTTTGTACTTGCCTACATCTCTTAGCCCCTTACCACCCAGAATGGTAAACATTTATTCCCATTCCGCCTTCTACCATCACACTGGGAGCTCCCCGAAAGGCAGAGCCTGGCTTTTGTGGGTACTTATGTGTTTGAAGAATAAATGGTTGGATAAAGGAACAAATAAATGAATGGATGAACATAAATCTATACTCTCCTGTCTTTCCTAGACGATATTTCTACCATCAGAGTTAGAGAAAGCCTATTTCAGAAAAAGAAAAATGTACAGTGGACTTAGGCAGGCTTCTGCTTAAAATGTCCCCCTGAACCTGGTATAATTCAATCTAAGTGTTCTCTTCTACGGAATCAAAAGTTCAATTCTCTCACAAATTACAAACTAATGCAACTATTTCCCCTCTATATTGGATCTCTTTTACCAAGTGAAACAAACGCATGATGAGAGGAAAGCTAATGTTTCTGTTGTATGGCTTTTTGGAATTTAAAGCAATGATGACCAAACACACACTTCCCTTAGAATATCGGGAAAGGGTCATACATACACTTCCCCAGTGAGTTAGTTATTGTAGTTGTAAAAACCAAACCCTCTGCAACCTACAGTAACACTGATTTAAGGCCCAGTTCTCTGAGCACACAATATAAATCCTTCCAGCCAAATGTCCACTGATCTGGAACTAGAATCCACAAGACAATCATCTTCAAAGAATCTTATAGTGCAACTAATGTAATGTAATAAATTTAAAAGACCAGCTTGCTTTTTCCTTCTTCTGCCACAGTGGAAAAGAACAACTGCAAAATGGCGTGAACCAAGAATATTGCAAAATGGTGCTCAATCAGTAATATACGTTATTTTTCAAATTCCACTAATTTGGATATCTGAATTTTATTTTTTTTCTTCTCCAGCTGTTTTTCAGGAGAGTTAGAAAATTACACAAGTTTGCTAAGACCCCCTATATCCAGGGTCCTATAATATACACAACAATATTGATATCTGATCATATCAACTATCTGTCAAGCACAATTTCTTGGGTTTGGTTACCATCAAGCATCTGTTAAATTTTTCACATGCCTCACTGACAAATGAATGATTTGATCCCAGTTGCTTAATTTTAACTGATCATCAGTGCCATCCTTTTTTCTACCTAATCTATCTTTCTTTCTTCTTTTCTTTCTTCCTCCCTGCCTCCCTCCCTTCTGTCTTCCTTCCTTCCTTCCACCCACTTCCTTCTTTCTTTCTTTCTTTTTTCTTTTTCTTTCTTTCTTTCTTTCTTTTAAAAATTCTAGCCAAGAAGAAAAGGGCTTTAATCCTCCACTTAATCTTTAAATAAAATGTTCAGTGATCTCAGGCAAACAATAAGTCATAAAGTAGACACAGTGATTCAGGCAGTAATCTATGGGCACATAGATCATCCTGCAATGGTACATTAATCATTACACTTAAAGACAGGGCAAAAGGGATGACGTTTTTTCAATTGTGTCTGTTGCAATGCAGCGACATTCAAGTATTTTTAATCTGGGCCATTTCTGGAAACAGAAACAACTGTTAATCTAGAAACATTTTCAAACCACGCCTTGTACAAGAGAAAGGCCGTACCAGAAAAGTAGAACTCTTCCTGCATTTAAAAAAGGTTTAAAAAAAAAATAGTTAAGAAAATGATAAGAATCATGTCCCTTCCCCAAAAGATTCAATCCTAAAAATAAAAACATTCTATGACAAAACTCAAGGTCAGCCATCGGCAAACAATGTGATCTTTACCAAGTTACTTAATTTCTCTAGCCCTCGATCTACCTATCTGATAAAAGTAAATAACTGAGTCAATCCCATAGTATGCTAGTAAGAGTTACTAGTTATGTGTGCAAAGTCCCTAGTAATGTTCATGGCACATGTTAGGGACTCAAAATATAGTCCCAATTATTGTTGTTTCAGAAGTTTTTATCTTAGACATGTCTTGTGCTTTTGATATGCTTAGAAAGGTTGATACAACAATGGACAGCATACACGAGGACAGCAGAACACTGGATGCTCCTTTCTATCTGGAAGGTTGACTAGGTAACAGCCCCAACACCCTTCACTAAAGCACCCTGGTCTTTTCACAACAGAATCTAAGACTGCATGCCAGCACCTGCATACCTGCCCCAATCTGATAATTGCAAGTCTTGTAGTAAACAAAAAGTGACTCCTCCCCACAGAAAGTTCAGGAACAGCTAACCCACTCTATGCCAAACAGGTTCTTTGTTCCAAACACCAAGATGTCGTGACTCATGTAGCTCCACCATATCAATAAATAACCAATCTCTTTGCATTATGTGGAGAGATCCTATAATTATGTAAATACACCCCATTATAAGCATTCTATCAAAGATAATGAGATTTCTTTAAATGGTTCTTTTTATGCTGCAAAATACTTGGTCATTGCTTCTAATGTCACCTTAAGATTATAAGGTTATATATATATATTTTTTTTTTAAATATGAAATTTATTGTCAAATTGGTTTCCAATCAACACCCAGTGCTCATCCCAACAGGTGCCCTCCTCAATACCCATCACCCACTTTCCCCTCCCTCCCACCCCCCATTAACCCTCAGTTTGTTCTCAGTTTTTAGGAGTCTCTTATGTTTTGGCTCCCTCCCTCTCTAACCTTTTTTTTTCTTCCCCTCCCCCATGGTTTTCTGTTCAGTTTCTCAGGATCCACATAAGAGTGAATAACCCAGAAAACCACCAGAAGACTAGTATAAGGTGATATTTTTTAAAGTTAGTGAATTCATAAACTACAGGGTTTCACCACCATTTGGACTAGAATCCCAGGTTCTGGAACAATCTCCAACTTTTTGGTAAAATAAGAAGACTTCTGTGGCTCCTAATTATATGGGATCATATTGTATCTCCTAGGTCTGACTTAAAATAAGTGTAAGTCATCCAAGACTGACAACTGGCCAGTCATTGACCTATTGAAGCACAAACCATACCATTTTTAAGTTTCAAGCATAGAAGGGATGGGAAACACAGCCATATCCAGGCCTTGGAGGGCGACAAGCATTTAGTGGTTGACCAAGAGAAGGCTTTGCAGATACTGAAAATAGTTACCATAGAGAGATGTGAGAATTGCTGGATAGGGCTAAAGAAAGCAAATAAAATCTTGTGGTATTGGGATAAAAGTATGGGTGACTCTAGAAAGAGGATCCTACAGTGAAGTGAAATGAAGTGAAATAATGTATGCAACATGGTTAGCACATGCTTGACTCAGGGTAGGTACTCATATACAACAGTGATGATGGTGGTGGTGGTGGTAATTCTATGCCTAACAGACTATAAGGTTCCAAGGACTTCCAAATATAAAGACTATATTTTACATATTTCTGTGCTCCTTGTGTCTAGCTCAGTGGCTGGACGATAAAAGATGCTTATCTGTTGAGCTGAACTGAATAGGACTAAACAGAGAATTGTCACTGACAAGGAATTAAGAAAAGGGAAAGGCCAGAAAAGGAAAAATCAAAGAGCTCAGGTTAAAATCAAGGTGTGTGAAAAGAGAATGGAAGAGGCAAATATCAGGCCCCTGTTGAGGAATGTTCTAGATAAACACTGCCCACCAGGTAACTAACTAAGCATCGCTTCGAGTTCCACAGTCCAGTCACCTCAAAACATGACATAAAGCATTGTTGAAAAGTGGGGGAGTGGGAGACACCTGGGTGGCTCAGTCAGTTGAGTGTCAGACTTCAGACTTGGGCTCAGGTCATGATTTCACAGTTCATGAGTTGAGCCCCACTTCAGGCTCTCTGCTGTCCGTGCAAAGCCCACTTCAGATACTCTGTCCCCCTCTCTCTCTCTCTCTGCCTCTCCCCTGTTCATTCTCTCTATCTCTCTCTTCAAAAATAAAAATAAACATTTTTTAAAAATGCATCTTTGTTTTCAAAGTGTGAAACTAAATGTCCTCAAACAGGATAAGTCTTAGTAACCAAATAGAAGCTTAAAAGTTGGGGGCTCAGGGCAGGGGCTGGGCATTCAGGAGTATTCAAGGGTCAGTTTCCCCGAAGACAGCAATGATAACTGACAAGCAAGGGAAGAAAGGATGCCTTGCCTTAATTGGTACTGAAAAACACTCCCTATCATGAACAACAATGCCAATCACTAATATTTTTTAGGGAAGGTTGTGTCCCAAGCCTTAGGCGTATCTCAGCAACCCAATAAGGTAGATGTTGTTACCCTCTTTTAAATGAGGAAATCCAAGCTTACACTGGCTAAATAGCCTCTCACACAGCTAGGAAGTGTAAGAGTCATGTTTAGTCTCCAGTCTCCCTAATCCGAGACCAAACCTTAGGCATTACCATAAAGCAGCAATCTGTTATTATTCTGCCACAAAATGAACCCACAGATCCTAATACATACTTTAATTCCTCCACTGTTTAATAGGCACTGCATTTGACCACAGGTTTTGGATCTGGGACCACGTACTCCAGAAAACAATTGCTTTAGAGTGTCTGTGAATTCCCTAAAATCAGAAGTATAATGGCGTGAGTGTATTGGTACGTACATTTTCTGGGGAGAAGGTTATTTATGACAGCAATTTTTTTAGAGAACTGCTGTTAATATATTTGTGTATTTCTTTTTTAATTTTTTTAATCCAAGTATAATTAACATGCAGTGCTATATTAGTCTCAGATGTACAATATAGTGATTCAACATTTCTATATGTTACTCAGTGCTTATCAAGACAAGTGTACTCTGAATCTCCTTTATCTATACCATCCATCCTCCTCACTCCATTCCACTCTGGCAACCACCAGTTTGTTCTCTGTATTTAAGAGTCTGGTTTTTTATTTGCCTCTGTTTTGTTTTGTTTTTCCCTTTGTTCACTCATTTGCTTCGTTTCTTGAATTCCACACGAGTGAAATCATATGCTGACAGCAATTCTTAATGGGGCTTGGGGCCCAAAACACACTAAGAACCACTGCAACAGACCATTCATTCAAGAACAAAGGAGGCTTATTCCAGATCATTCTGTTAAGATAATGCCTCTCTGGAAATAATTAAGGTTAAATAAACACTTAGTAGGTACAGTTGATGGGTCTGAATAAATTTAAAATCTATTACCACTGTCTTTATAGCCCTGAATTAAAAGTACAGGTGAGGATGAGAAAGGGGAAGAAGGGGAAAAAAAAAAAAAAGATTAAAAAATTGTTTTTTTCCAAGAAGAAGAGGTGCTATTCAAGAAACCACCTTTGTTAGCTCTTCTTAAATTATTGTGAATATTCCAAGGAAGAGAAGACAACAGTTCCTTCCACTTGTTCCGTTCCACGCCCAGGTCCATTTATGCTACAAACAGTTGAAACCAGGCAAAGATAAAGACCAGGAACCCTGGTGCTGCACCAATAGCTTGAATCCCATCTCTCAGCACAGAGCCAGAGAGGGCACAGCTCACAGTAGCTGGGAGACAGCGTTGCAGACCCATCACAGACTTGCACAGGGTTTCTACGGATGCTGGTTGTGAGCAAGGGAGGGCTGTGGCCAGGGAGGGCAACAATCCTTCTCAACACCTGCTCTCTCCTCCAGGGGACTCAACCACCCAGGTGTCCTACCCACTCTCCCCAAAGGTGACCAGAAATAGGTAATTGGAGACATTTTCCCCTCCTGGACTTTTGTCATTGAGATGTAATACTTTCCACATCTTTCTTGCTGATGCTTTTCAACTTTCAATCCCTTTGGTGTAAAGGGTTTCTACATATATACACACACAGATGTGCACACTAGCATTCACACACAAAGACACACATGCTCACACATGTACACACTCAAGGCACAAGTGGACACTATATGTCTAGGGAGGATGTTCTTCTGTGGTTTAATCTGCTTGTTCAACTTCCAATGGTACCCTGTGTCTCACTTGCTTTAACACATTTACCTCTATAGAAAAATTATTTTCCAGGGACGCCTGGGTGGCGCAGTCGGTTAAGCGTCCGACTTCAGCCAGGTCACGATCTCGCGGTCCGTGAGTTCAAGCCCCGCGTCAGGCTCTGGGCTGATGGCTCAGAGCCTGGAGCCTGTTTCCGATTCTGTGTCTCCCTCTCTCTCTGCCCCTCCCCTGTTCATGCTCTGTCTCTCTCTGTCCCAAAAATAAATAAACGTTGAAAAAAAATTTGAAAAAAAAAGAAAAATTATTTTCCAGCTTTATCTGGAGGCTTGTAGTCAGCTGTGCCTTTTTTTTTTTTTTTTTCAAGAAAAAAAAAAAGATTAGGCATAAGCATTTTAGTTCTTCTTTTATTCAGGATCAAGAGATTTTTTTTCTTCCATTGAAAAAATAAGATAAAGTGGTTTGGCCTTTCCAATCTCATACCAACCCTGAGGTCCTGAGTTCAACCTTTCTCCAAAAAGAAAAATGTCAAGGCTGAAATGCACCCAATTTCACCTAATTTTCTGTGCTTCACTCTTCAAGAAGATGGATTGAGATGGCTCACCTCACAAAATGGGCACAACTTACTTGAGAAAATAAGAAATGTAAGACTATAGTTTAAGTAAGAGCACCATTCTGACGCAGGTTTTAGGTGCTCTGTGCAATTCTCATTTTATAGCTTACCAGGGCCGATTGTATAATTAGACAGAGCACTCTTTCTATTGGCAAGACCCATTGATCCTTAAGTGTACATTTTCTGGCATCCAATAAACTAGGACGATGAGCGAGCAGTGTTTTCTGCTCCCGGAACAGTGAAGGGCTAATTAGTTGCATTTGCAGATTAATGACTTTCAACTAGAAAGGGCGAATGCAAAGGGATAAGCCACAACCACAGTGACAGAATGCAAATAAAAGTATTTATAAGGGCAGGAGGAAGGGTGGGGGCCAGGAAGGGCCATCGATTGCTTTTACCCTCTGCACCGTGACACATTCCAATGAGGGAGGGCATTCCGCCAGCCCAACAGCCTTCCCCAAAGCTAAGGCATAAACAGAATCTGTTGATAGATACAAGCAAGGCTGAGAGGAGAGACTGAGAAAGAAATTCTCTGCAGAAAGAGCAACAGGGATCAAGAAAGCTCTCCCTCTTCTCGCCCCAGCCAGCCTTTGCCTTCTCTTTGTCAGAGCAGCCTTCAATTTCAGCTCGCTCTCCTTCTGCCCTGTCTCTCACCCGCATCTATATAAAGGTTGACTTGATAGCTTGCTAGGAAACTTCCCAGCAAGTATACAAAATAACACGTTTAAGCTCTGTTTACTCTCATTTCCTAAAATAACATTACACTTTGGAGTTTGTTTGTCTCATTATTTTTAATCCCATCTCCCACATGAGTACAAAGGTACTATCTTATTCCTTTGACTTATTAGGTTAGTCAAAACAAAGATCTTCCCTCCACTCATAAAATAAAAGGGGAGTGTGGGTGGGAGTTGCAGCAGATATAGATCACTTGTTCCCAGACTTTCAGATGTCACTGACTAAAAATATTTTTCATAAAATTGGAGACATGATGCAGGATTTGAAAATTTTTATAGCCCCAGTAAGTAGTTCACTGAAACAAACATTTATTTACTATGATCATCATTGCACAAAAGAAAGGGTGCTTTAAAACCACAAATAAGGAAAGATAATCTCAGGAAATAAGACAGACCTTGGTTTTAAATGCATTTAGCTTGATTTAAAAAAAAAAAAATACAACCACTCATTATAGTTTTCATTTTTCCATCCAGTGCCAGGACAAGCTTTCTTTTCTTTTTTTTTTTTTTTTTTTTTTTTTTAATTTTTTTTTTCAACGTTTATTTATTTTTGGGACAGAGAGAGACACAGCATGAACGGGGGAGGGGCAGAGAGAGAGGGAGACACAGAATCGGAAACAGGCTCCAGGCTCTGAGCCATCAGCCCAGAGCCCGACGCGGGGCTCGAATTCACGGACCCCGAGATCGTGACCTGGCTGAAGTCAGACGCTTAACCGACTGCGCCACCCAGGCGCCCCCAGGACAAGCTTTCTGACCAGAGTGTAGAGCCCACTGTTGTTGAACCCTAGTTAAATGAGGATCCTCAGGACACTGGTCTGGGAATGTAAATGCCATTCCTTTGAGCCAGTCTTTCCTCATTCAGACTCCATCTCCAGCCAAGTTTATATCCCTCTTACAAGTTCTCATTGCAGACTGAACTCTTCAAACATGTGTACCTATCATAAGTGTCATAAAAATACTTTTTTGTTTGTTGTCTCTTCCCCTCTTCCCCTCTGCAAGATCCATCATAATGCTTACCCATAAGAGGCACAAAGTAGACTTTTTAAAAACTAGATGAATTAAAAATTTCATTCTACTTTCTACTCTAACATTTATCAGTCAGATGACCTCTGGCAAATCATTTAATCAAGCCATTTCTTGCTTGAAAATCGAATCAGATTTTCATGGCAAAGAGCTATGTTAACTACATGAGTCTATGAGCTACAATTCACCAAAAGGAACAATGAATGAGTAAGAGACTTTGCTTTCTTCAAGTTATATCTTTCCACCTAAATGCTTCTGCTCATTGCCCTTTGCATAAGTCTTGTCAGTTAAATTTCCCCCTCCAATTAAAATATAACACCAGAGTAGACCTACCTCAAATTTCTAGAAGAGAGTAAAAAGAACACAAGGCTAATCACAATGAGACGTCACAAGTCAGAATGGCTAGTATCAAAAAGACAAGAGTGGGTGAGGATGTGGAGGAAAAGGAACCATCACGACTGTTGGTGGGAATGTAAATTGGTGCAGCTACTAGGAAAAAAGTATGAAAGTTCCTCAAAAAATCAAAATTAGAAATGCTGTATGATCCAGTAATTCCATTTCTCAGTATTTATCCCTCAAAAATAAAGACTCTAGGGGCGCCTGGGTGGCGCAGTCGGTTAAGCGTCCGACTTCAGCCAGGTCACGATCTCGCGGTCTGTGAGTTCGAGCCCCGCGTCGGGCTCTGGGCTGATGGCTCGGAGCCTGGAGCCTGTTTCCGATTCTGTGTCTCCCTCTCTCTCTGCACCTCCCCCATTCATGCTCTGTCTCTCTCTGTCCCAAAAATAAATAAACGTTGAAAAAAAAAATTAAAAAAAAAAATAAATAGGGGCGCCTGGGTGGCGCAGTCGGTTAAGCGTCCGACTTCAGCCAGGTCACGATCTCGCGGTCCGTGAGTTCGAGCCCCGCGTCGGGCTCTGGGCTGATGGCTCGGAGCCTGGAGCCTGTTTCCGATTCTGTGTCTCCCTCTCTCTCTGCACCTCCCCCATTCATGCTCTGTCTCTCTCTGTCCCAAAAATAAATAAACGTTGAAAAAAAAAATTAAAAAAAAAAATAAATAGGGGCGCCTGGGTGGCGCAGTCGGTTAAGCGTCCGACTTCAGCCAGGTCACGATCTCTCGGTCCGTGAGTTCGAGCCCCGCGTCGGGCTCTGGGCTGATGGCTCGGAGCCTGGAGCCTGTTTCCGATTCTGTGTCTCCCTCTCTCTCTGCACCTCCCCCATTCATGCTCTGTCTCTCTCTGTCCCAAAAATAAATAAACGTTGAAAAAAAAAAAAAAAATTAAAAAAAAAAAAATAAAATAAAAATAAATAAATAAATAAAGACTCTAATTTGAAAATATATATGTGCTCCTATGTTTATTACAGCATTATTTATAATAGCCAAGGTATGGAAGCAACCTAAATGTCTATCCATAGATGAATGGAAAAGATATATATATATAGACATATATAGATATCTATCTATCTATCTATCTATAGATATAGATAGATAGATAGAGATGCCAGGGAATATTAATTTGCCATAAAAAAGAATGAAACATTGCCATTTGCAATAACATGGATGAACCTAGAGGTAAAATAAGTGAAATAAGTCAGACAAAGACAAAAACGATTTCAATTATGCATGGAGTCTAAAAAACAAACAAGCAAACAAAAAAGAAACAGAAATAGACTAATAAATGCAGAGGACAAAATGGTAGCTGCTGGGGTGAGAGTGGTTAGGCAAAAAAGGTAAAGGGTTTTAAGAGGTACAAGCTTCCAGTTATAAATAAGTCATGGGGATGAAAAATACAGCGTAGGGAATACAATCAATAATATTGTGATAAATTTATGCAGTCACAGATGGTAAGTACATTTATCATTTTGTAATGTATATAATTGTTGAATCACCATGTTGAACACCTGAAACTAACATGTCAACTTTGCTTCAATTTCTTTAAAAAACTCACAACACTGGATATAAGACAACCTGGTTTCCAATTCCTCCTCTTCCACCAAATAGCCATTGACTCTCTTTGGTTCTCAGTTTCCTGACCGATAAAATGGAAGACATAGATCAGCCCTAAAACTCCAGTCCATAGGAATGGTTTTAATAGGATGATTATATAGGAAGTAAGTACCAGTCAGCAAAACTTTACTCCTTGCCATTTAATAAACATTCCTGATCATTTGCAATTTGTTAGACACTTCTACATAATGTAACTCACGTTAAATGCTTCTAAACAAGATCATTTAGCTCTAGGAAATTTTATTAAAAGAGAATATTATCTCATTCTTCAAACTACATTTGACTGTCTTTCTGGTATGGATATCTTGAGTCATCTATCAAATCACTTTGCTTTGTTTTGTAACATTTCTTCCAACATTGGTATTCTTTACAAAGACTTTTATATTTCCAAACTGATACTATACATGAGAAGAGAAAGTTGACATTCTTCAAAATCATTTCAACCAATTACACCAGATCAGTTAAATTGGCAAGGAAGACTTCATTTAAAACTATTGCAATAAGATAAAGAGATTGAACTCAAGACTTCTGAAAGGGTGGGATGATTTTTGAAGCTGGGGTGACTTAATGGAAAAGTGCTGGAGGTCTTTAGTTTGATCAATTGATTAGGCCACCTGTGTTTGCTAATTGTTGATTATCATAATTTTAGGTTTCTACCTTCCCAGTGATACGGGGGGGGGGGGGGGGGGGGGGGAGGATAGGGGCTCTATCTTTCTTGATGATTACATCTCAAAGGGATGGCTCCCAGGTCCTTGAGTAGACAATCCTGCGTTGTAAGAGACTGAGATATCAAAAGGACAAAGAATTTACACCTGCAACTTTTCTAAAGTAAATGCGCTTAAAAAAAGGAAGCGGGAGGGGGGGGGGGAGTCAGGGAGCTATAAACAGGAAGAAACTTATCTAAATTTTAGTCAGGCTGAGGGGAATGAATGTTAAGCCTGTCTTTGTCAGCATTCTCAGTGCTAGATAAGATACTTTGTAAGACAGACGTGGTCCACTGCCTTCATGAAGTTTAAAGTCTTTGGGGGGAGTTCTCCTTTTGTATCACTCAAAAACTATTCATTTTAGAGATCTGAGCGTCTGCCCTTCCATACAGAGAAGTAAACTACATGATCCATTCTGCGTGGTCCATATCCTGAAAGTGTCTGGTAAGCCAAATGGCTCACTGCTGTAGTTGGCCAATGGTCTACCTCTGGGTCATTCATCTCTCTGGAAATGTGGTCTTTTTTCATGATTGTTTCAAATCGACAGAATTTGATGTTAAGGCTGGAGACAGGATCTCAGGCTTGGGTTTAACCAAATGTTTAATCAAAATGGTATTTTCTTTTCTTTTCTTCCCCAAATATAAGTATAAACCTTGTAACTGTTTTCCAGCGATATATCCTAACTTCAGGGTTTTCTCTCCATTCTACTCCAATCCCTTAGCACCTATTACTAATCTTCATCCTTGTGAAATGTTTGCCCATCAATATTCCATCAAGTTTATGAGTAACATACTGTTTTAAGTGTCACCTTCCTGTGGTGCTTTTATTTCTGTCACTTGCAAATCCAGTTCTCCCTGGTCTCAGACTTCTCTGAGTCCCCATCCCTTAGCAAAGCAGTCTCCCTGCACTTTACATGCCCCCATCTCCCTTTCATTACATTTAATCACATGGTAAATTTAAAAGATGAGTTCAGATAAAGAAGGCTCGTTAACTTTAATGGGTCACTTTTTATATTTGGGTGAAAGGCCTTAAACCCTTGTAAATTAGGCTGGGATTTATAAACCATGACAAACGTGATGACAAATACTGATTTCCTAGTAAATTCCTTCCACACACTATATCGCCATGCATGATGAATTGGTAGTGCTTCTTTCTGTTATTATTTACACAAATGACTTTGGCATTGTCTTGAAACGTGGACAATATACTTAAATTCATGACAGATCTCACAGATTAGGGTAGGGCCATATATTTCCCTTATTTGACTTCCGCTAAAAAAAAAAAAAAGAAAGAAAGAAAGAGAAAAAAAGAAAAGAAAAATTTGACTCTACTGCCTATGTGCATGCATGCACAGAGAATTAACAACATACTTTAGACCCTGTTAAAAAAAAAATAGAAGCAGACCAATTTGAGAGAGATTCAGAGTTTCCCACATAATTGCTCAAATTACTGAGACTGTGTGGTTCTATTTCACAAATTATACCTCTGTGGTAAGATTCCTCTTCAAGAAAACTATAGAGATCAATCAGCTCCAGCCATAACACCCTTAATCCCGCTGTTAGACTTTTATAATTTTCTGCCACCAGTGAGTTATTGCTTGACAAGTGTTTAAATAGTATACATTGTGAAGTTTAAGTAAAGAAATTATTTACACAGGAATATAAAAAAGTATATTACCAATTATATAGTTCCCTGAACACTTAATCATGCAGCCAAGTGGAAAACCCTTCAGGAAATCTGTCCTCTACCATTTCACCGTAATAAAGGGCGCCTCAAGAAATACTCATTTAATCTCTACAGCCGCATTTCAAGCACCAAATCTCACTTTGCGGTGCACTCTGCCACTTCTTGTCATCCAAACAAAATGCAGGTAAATGATGGAGAAGCTGAGCTTATACCCTTAAATATTTACCGGCCAGTCTACTCTTGGTAATACATGCTGTAGTGTTAGACTCAATTTCATCCTCGAGTGGCTGGCAGACAATTTGGACAGGCTTACTGAGAAGTGGAGGATCTTAACTTGCTCTGCCTTTGAGGAGAAACCATTCCCTTATCTTAAGTGAATTAGTTGAAGAACTTTCCCTGCGAGTCCAGTGTATCAACAAATCAGTCAGGCCTGCTGCGCTGACGGCTCACTTAACCCCACTCTGTTAGCTAATGGGAGAAAAGCCGGGCGAGGCTGCCCCTGTGGAGTGAGGGTCCCCTCCGTCCCACCAGCCTCTGACAGATGCGGAAACCCTGTCCCATGGCTTTCACTCATTTCCCAAAGAGAAGATGGCGCAATATGCTGGACCGCAAACCAACTTGATGAAGGGGTCATTTCCTTTCACAACAGGGGTCTGCGACTGTCCTTCAAACAGAACCATTTCCAAGGTCAGCTGGGTCAGAGGCAGAGGGCTCTGACCGCAGATGGTGGTGGAAGCTTCCCCCACCCCATCTGGGCCAGTTGTCTAGGTTTTTATTAAAAGTTAGAAGGAGTTTGAAAGTCCCTTTGAAGTATTATTCTCATTCTCAGAGTGGAATAAATCTATTTACACTGACATGAAAAGAGATTGAAAATATAAAATTAACTAAAAAGAAAATCCCATTTATATTTTTCAACTGTGTGTGTTATGTACATATATATGTGCATGTGTATATTTATATGTACATGTGAGTGTGCGTGTGTTTGTCTATACAAAGAAAAACTCTGGATGGACCTAGTGTCAACTGTTACTCGTGGTTGCCTTGAGGAATGGGATTCAGGGAATAAAAAAGAGAAAACCAGGAATTTTGCTATGAATTTTTACATGACTAGAATTTTTACAATAAATCTATATTGCCATTATCATTTATAAGTGTTATTAAGAAGTGATGCCGGCTCAGCAAGTTAAGCATCCGACTTCAGCTCAGGTCATGATCTCATGGTTCATGAGTTCGACCCCCACCTTGGACTCTGTGCTGACAGCTTAGAGCCTGGAGCTTGCTTCGAATTCTGTGCCTCCCTTTCTCTCTGCTCCTCCCCCACTCATGCTCTGTCTCTCTCTCTCCTTCAAAAATAAATGAAAACATTTTTTAAAAAAGTGAGGCTCCTGTTTATTCAATTTGTGCTCACGCTGGTTCACTTAGGCACTAGGGTTCAATTGTAGGCTGTATACAGGAAAGGGAGAGCCTGACCTCCTTCCCTGCTTAAAGACGGCAGATAATCTACTGGAGTAGCTGCAGAACAGACTGTAGACATTAACAGGAGCCTCCACATGGGATGTTTGAGATCTCATTCTGAATCCGCCCCTGAATGTTCTCATAGCATTACAAACTCAGCTCTGCACGCTTTATGGCTAATAAATTAAATGCATTTAGAGCTTGATCTTATCCCTCTCTTTTCAAAGCCTCTTTCCTCAAATACAATCTACGCTTTACCTGGTATTAGCCTATTTGTAGCTCTGTGAAAGTATTTAAACAGTGTTTTGTTGGGGGGCAAGGGTGTTTAAAGGTATTTATGGATAAGAAAAGCAGATTAAATACCCCAGTCCCAATTCTGCTTCCAGCCTATAACCCCTCTAGACATCAGAAAGGCCTGCCCATTGTTTTTTCTGAGAGCAAAGAAACACCCATCATTCTATAATTACTCTCTTGCGCAGATTGGCACAATGTCAGAGCTAACACAACAGAGTACATAAAAGACCAGGTTATAACATCTCTGCTGCTGTAAATTGAAATAATAAACTTTGGCAAACACGGAGGACAGCAAATTCAATTTGACAGTCCTCTCAAAGCAGGCTCAGAACAACAGAGGGAAGCTGACTAAATAGGATTAGGATCTATTTTATTAAATTATTACATCATTGGATGAGGCAACGTCTAACGTGATTTCCCCCAAATCATTAATTTGGCTTTCACAAAATAATGGTAAAAATCAAATTATCATTATGTTCTACGTTCAAAATCACTGATTTTCAAGCTGGAAGGGAGTTTTCTAACTTTCTTTAGCTTCAAGAACTCCTTGTTTGAAAAAACATTTGGGTAAAAGTTCACTGTGTACGGGTGCCTGGGTGGCTCAGTCAGTTAAGCATCGACTTCAGCTCAGGTCATGATCTCACAGCTCATGAGTTCAAGCACGGAGATGGGCTCTGTGCTGACAGCTCAGAGCCTGGAGCTGCTTCAGATGCTGTGTCTCTCTCTCTCTGCCCCTTCCTCCCCCTCTCAAAAATAAACATTTTTTTAATTAAAAAAAAAAAAGTCCACTATTTAAAACAGATAAATGGGAGCTTGCTGTCTTAGACAAGAGAGGGACGGCTGTGTGGCTGTGCCCACTGGTGCTTCTTCCACAGATTCGTACCTTTTCAGCTTCTCTGGAGGGGCCTTTGCGAAATCTCTACATCTTCACTATGGAGCATCATTTGGAAAATGACTGATCTAGGCCATCACCTTCATTTAAAAGATGCACATGTTAACTCCTAAGATTTCTAGATAAAGATAAAGTTAGGGAAGGGGGAAGAAAGAGAAACCACATTCAGACAAAGATACCTATTGGGACAATCAATAGTAAATTCATCTTTTAAAGGCACTAACTGATAATAGTTAACTTTTATTGACCATTTGTTACACGCCAGAATAGTGTTGAGTGCTTTATGGGCAAGTATTAACACATTTGATTTTTATAAAACTCCCTTGAGGCACATGCTATGATTATCACCATGAAACAGAGGAACAAGTTTATGCTCAGAAAAGTCACATGACCAACCTAAGTTCCCACAGCTAAGAAATGGCAGAGATGACTCAAACTCAAGCAACCTGGCTTGAGTCCTACCTTTGTGCTCCTAACTGTCGTCCACCCCCCTTGCCTTTTTTTTTTTTTTTTTTTTTTTTTTTTTTTGCCCCATTGCTTTACTGATAAAATGGTAGAAAGGCAGCATTTCATTGGTTTTACCACACTCTGTGGCCATAACTGTAAACATCTAGGAAGTAACATCCGACTCAATATGTATGTAGAGACTGTCAAAGCCACAGTCCCTATTCTAATCAACCCAGCCAACAAATAGACAACTTCTGTTAAAAATAAGCTCCTCAACTTTAAGAGACAAAACAGATGAATATAAGGGAAGGGAAAATAATATAAAAAATAATATAAAAAAATAATATAAAAACAGGGAGGGGGACAAAACAGAAAAGACTCATAAATATGGAGAACAAACTGAGGGTTACTGGAGGGGTGTGGGGGGGGGGATGGGCTAAATGGGTAAGGGGCACTAAGGAATCAACTCCTGAAATCATTGTTGCACTATATGCTAATTTGGATGTAAATTTAAAAAAATTAAAAATTAAATTAAAAAAAAAGAGTTCAGTTAGAGAAATATATCAGATATATATGTGAATAGTTGGCATAGTTTATGTTCTGTTAACCTTGTTTATTTTTACAGCATGTTGGTTTTATTGTTGTCTTAATATTTACGTTGTATCTATTTTTGGTCACTTCAAAAACAAAGCTTATGTTGTAAATAAATAAATAAATAAATAAGCAAGCAAGCAAGCAAGCTCCTCAAGGGGCACCGGAGTGGCTCAGTCAGTTAAGCAACCAACTTCATCTCAAGTCATGATCTTCACGGTCCATGAGTTTGAGCCCCACGTCAGTCTCTGTGCTGTCAGCTCAGAGCCTGGTACCTGCTTCAGATTCTGTGTCCCACTCTCTCTGCTCCTCCCCTGTTCACACTCTGTCTCTCTCTGATCTCTCAAAAATAAATGAACATTAAAAAAAATTTAAAAAAGGGGCGCCTGGGTGGCGCAGTCGGTTAAGCGTCCGACTTCAGCCAGGTCACGATCTCGCGGTCCGTGAGTTCGAGCCCCGCGTCGGGCTCTGGGCTGATGGCTCAGAGCCTGGAGCCTGTTTCCGATTCTGTGTCTCCCTCTCTCTCTGCCCCTCCCCCGTTCATGCTCTGTCTCTCTCTGTTCCAAAAATAAATAAACGTTGAAAAAAAAAAATTTAAAAAAAAAAAAAAATTTAAAAAGAATAAACTCCTCAAATCCAAATATATGCCCAAATGAGACAGGATTTCAGATACTATGAAAGACAAGACTAAAAGCCAAAACGGGCTTGGCAACCAGGATATATACCTTTTAAAAGCAGGAAGAAAAGAAACAGGCCAGATCAAGTTGAGGTATTTGGGGACAAAACTACACATGGTTAAGTATAAGATGAAAAGAAACAACCAAGGACCAAGCCACAAATAATCCTGGCAGGAGTCAGAGTAGACAAATTGAGTGAGTCAGCAGTGAAGTCCATCATCTGGAAAGAAAGGAAAATGATCATGGAATGGCCTGGGAGGAGTGTGAGTGGCTTGCAAGGACTCCAAAGCAAGCCTTCCAGGGAATGTCCCAGTCATCAACTTACACCTTAAATGTTTTCTGTGTTCCGTACCAGCACTGCCACTGTTTAAAAAATTGAGAGAAATTACATAAAGGCCAAAAAGACACAGCAAAGTAGACAAGAAAGAAAAGTCCTTTGGAGGAAGATTAAAAAATGTAGCATTATTTAACCCACATGAGATAATACTAAGGAGAAAATAAAAAGGGGTGGGGAGAGATCTCAAATGGACAAATACCCTTTCAAGAGAACACTGACCCCATGTTCTCCATTACACAAAATAATTCATTCCCTGGTTCACTGGACATTTATCAAGCACCTCCTATGTTCTGGGACATGAATGTGGAAAGCACGTCTAATTTGTGCACTGAAAGGAATTTGTAGGCTAGTGGAGAGTTAGACATGCAAATAAATAATTGGCATTTTAGTGTGATAGCTATAATCATAGACGCAGGGTCCAGGAGGGAGTAGGAAAAATGGTGGTTTGTGTAGAGGAACAGAGAAAGGGGGCAAATGACCGGAGTCTTGAAGGAAGATGAAGGGATTTTTCAGAAATTCAAGTAGAGGAAGAACATTCCAGGCAGAGGGAATAGTATGTGCAAAAAGAGGAAACCCTGGAGCATATTCAGGGACCTGCAATTACTATACCAAAACAGTAGAAAGTGATATCAGAGAAGAAAAGCAGGAGATAAGCCAGAGACAGGCTGGGGACAGATAATGGACACGATTTCATGTCAGCTAATAAATTGGGTTTATAACCAGCTTGTTACAGTGTCTTATTACAAAATCAAAATACCTCCATATCAGTTGGAATGACCCCCCTAGTTGCCATCCTCTACTCCAAACATACTGTCCCTATGCTAGGACTTTTAGACCTCCTCATAACCCAGCAATTAAAGAGTAATGCCTGGAACTGGGATCCCCCACTCCCCTTTCCACTTCTACACTTGGGAGTGTTTTGGTGTCATGTCATTGTTTAAAATGTCCAATATCACCCCACTAACATTTTGGGACTTTTTTCCATAGGTGAAGGGGAGCCATTGAAGACTTTCAAGCACAAATATCACATTACCAGAATAATATCATTTTTAAAAAAGATCCTTCATAGTCAAAGTAATCTCTCCCAAAATGAAGCTTCCCTCCATGGAGACATTTAAGAAGAGACACAATGGGGGTACCTGGTGGCTCAGTCAGTTAAATGTCTGACTCTTGATTTCAGCTAAGGTCATGATCTCACTGTTCATGAGCCACCCGCCCCCCCCAATTGGGCTCTGCACTGATAGTATGGAGCCTGCTTGAGATTCTCTCGCTAAATAAATAAATAAATAAATAAATAAACACACTTTTAAAAAGTTGTTTTAAAAAGAAGAAAAAGACACACAATGTTCTCTATCTTGTAGGCTGAACAATTTCAATGCTGTTGATCCTATGAATGGCTAGATGAGATGGCTCCGAAGGGGTTTCATTTTTTTTTCATTTATGGGACTATTCCTTATCAAATACTGTGGGAATGCTGCCTGGGTAAGTCTTCCTCTCACATCTTTAAGAGAGGTAAGGAAGGTGGGAGAGCTGGCTGGGGGCTGGCCTCTGTGAGTGACAACCTCCATCTCATAAGCTATAAAGGCAGAAATGTTGTTCTGCATTGATATTCTTTTCGTGCTGGTGTGGCAGGTAACCCCTGGCAGCAGGTAACCCCTCATAGCGGCCTCTCTCCCCAGGGCCATCCACACTGTCGCCCTTTCTTCATCAGAGACAGCTGCAAGACTGAAGCCTGGTGCTGACTTAACATTTCAGGAGTCATGAAGGCAACCTGGCAGGAGCCACCAAGGGGGAGGAAAGAACTCCAAGGTCACCCAGCAAAACGGGTAAGTACTGGAGGATCAGAATCCACATATCAGCTCTGAATCTCACCACTTAAGTTGCATCTTCCCAAATGCAATACATTTCACCTAAATTCAATCATTTCCAAGTGATATTGTTTAAAAAAAATAAGAACTCAGCTTTTTCTTTTAAAAAAATTTGCATGTCTTGGTCAATCACATAACCCTAGTCTTGAATTTTCCCCTGCTCATTTTTTCTCATCTTTCAATTACCTGCTGATCTACTACTGTGCAAGCATTTTTCTCCTCATTTACTGAGGATACCACTTTCTTTTTTCTTCTTTTTTTTCTCCTAATGTTCACCTAATTAACAGTCAAGCAGCTTTTCATACAAAATCTCCAAGCTTTAACATTTTCCTTTTGATTAGAAGTTTAAAGAAAGAGCTGTTAGGTTTCAAAAATTCTTTTTCCAAGAGTTTTATCGGCTCAACCATCAGACCATCTGTCCTGAATTAGGCCAGTGTTGAGTAACAGCCTATAAAACTCTCCCAGACACTGGAAGACCTGCCCTCCCTGAGGTGATCACTGCATGTTTCAGGGTGCGGTCCTTTAAGGCCATGCTGTGGCCATCTGAGCTTGATCACAGGTAACACACCAGAACCATCTTCAGAAAAAGCCCTATTCACTTAATCCTTTTCTGTTGTGCTGTCCTCAACAGTTAAAAGAAGCCATGTTTTCAATTTTTTGTTGATTCGGTCAACAATAATTTATTGAGTACTTATAGATGCTACACACCAAACTAGGTGCTGGCATATTATGGTGAGCAGAAAAAGATGTGATCCTCCACCTAGTGGAGTTTACAACCTATCATGGCAGTTCTTTACCTCAGTTGCATGCGGGAACCACCCAGGGAGTTTTGACAATTCCCAGTGTAGAGCCAACTCCAGACCAATTAAATAAAAATCTTCCAAGGTGAAGCCCATACTGAATATTTTGTAAAGGTCTCAAATCATTCCAAAGGGTAGCCAAAGCTGACGACAGTCAAATAATCATACAAATATATATAAAATTATAATGTTAATTAAAGCTATAAAGAGTTAATCCCACTTTGAGAAGTCTTCAACGTCATTCATTTAGATGTGCAACCCAGATTTGCTGAGAACCTGCTGTTTGTCAGGAAGCTACAAGGGTAACACAACTATGGGCCATCAGCTGAAGACGCACTGGCCATCCTTCGTGGTAATGGGTCAGAACTGAACACTGAGCACTAGAAGGGCTCTGGTCATTCCCACCTGCTCCAGAGAGGGAACCCACATGACTCACACCAGGCAAGCACCTTGACCACAGGGCACGAGGAAAACGAGAGTCTAACCATCATAAACACTGGCAGGATAGCCGAGCAATGGCACTTGATTGAAATTCTGTGCTTTGGGGACCATCTGGAGTAGAGGAAAGTGGTAAAATAATCTGGACTGATGATAGATGTCCAGGAGGAGGAAAGAAGAAACCAGATCCACTAGGTCTGTTTGCAGATTTTAAAAGGAAAATAAATTCTGTAAGGCTTTCAGCAAGATTGTCTCAGATTTGCTAAAGGATATGTGTAAAGTCCACACATAATGAGTTTCTTTAAATAAACAAATAGCACTCCAGCTTTACAAAAGCTTCTAGATGGAGAGGTTATTTAAAGATAAAGGAAATGGTGATTCAGCCCCACCAATGCTGCCCAGACATGCCTCCCAGATTTGAACACCCCCTTGTTCCTACTTGAAGCATTGTCCCTCAGGAGGATGCAGTTTTTTGTTTCATTTTGTGATTTTTTTAAATCACTGTATCAGATAGAACTATACCTGAGAAAGCTTTCATTTGTTTGTTATAGTCTCTGTTTTTTGATCCTTAATTTGTCTTTAATTTGTAAACCTGACTTCCTACAGGTCACTGGTGATCATCTAATTGTCACAAAGCAGATAATGTTCAATATTAAGAATCAATGATACATGGATACATACATATCTTTAATGGGAAATGATTTTTTTAATCCTTCACCATCCAATTGTTAATTATGAAATGATGATATCCCATTTGGTTTTTTTTAAAACATGTACTCAAAAACTCTTTAAGAAGCAAATGGGTTGAGAATTTGCCATACTTCCTTAGATCCCAAGAAGAGAGCAGCTACAACTGTATTTGATTCCAAAGGGGAAGAGAGCTTCATTTTTAATAAGTACAGAAGATTTGGATTTAATTTAAACAGAGCACAAAATCCACACCGTGAACTTACTAGCTTTGTTCTGATGCCACATCATTTGTCTGTCCCGCGAAGGATTAGACTCTAAGTCTGATTTTCGATGAAGAACTGGCACAAAATAGAACCCAGAAGCTTTGCATGATCATACTACTAGGCAAGACTCCACTCACACAAATCTTCTCTTAATATAAAATTTAATAAATAAATGTAGAAATGGGAGGAAAAGGAAAATAAGATGAATCTGTAAGGTTAAATACCCAAAGCTCGTGCTGTAAGATTCTATAGGAAAGGTAGAACCTTTGATGCAGAGCTTCCTAGGAATTAGCCAAGTCCATAAGGTGATACTTGGCAGTTTTGTCAGGCTAAGCAAGCCCTATCTGTTCTGCTAAAAAGCTTGGAGAATTCTCCTGCCACATCACTTCAAAGGTCCCACCATCGCAAGCTCAGGGTTCAGTCTTGCAGTCTTAAAACAACTCAATTCAATGCTATCTATTATAACTTGTATTCAGCTAGACCATGAGCCAAATTATATCTTCCAAACTACAGTTATATGAATTACATGTGGTGTGGATAACGTTGATCACAAACACCAAGCAAATTTCCCAATCCTTATGTTCTAACAGAGTTCTAGTCTAATGATTTTTAGGATTGTCATAAAAAGCATTTGTTTCTCAGACCATCTTTTTAAAGTAATATCTGACCAATGAATATGGAATTAAAAAAAAACAAAACAGGGCCTGGTTAGGGTTTTAAAAATGTATCTACAAAGCAGAAAGAAACTATAAAAAAGCAAACCAATTTAATAGTTTAATAAAACAAACTAGAGCTATTACACTAAACACATAGAAGTTAAACTGCAAATACTACACATTAAAATTTTTGTTTTTCCTTCCCTCTTTTTTTTTTATTTTGGAGGATGCGCAATTCATAACTTGACTCCTACGGCATATCACTTAAACTCAAATCTAAAGTTTTCCTTTCTTTATGCATATCACAATGTCATTCAAAATACAAGATCAAATTTCCTAAAACCAATGTGTTCAAAGGACAAGGAGCTCATCGGTCGCCCAAGCACCCACAACTGTTGAAAGACCAAGTCATTGAAATGAGATTGGGTTAGTTTAGGATGCAGCACCGTGAAAACATGCCTTCAGCTTTCCCTATTTTCTAGCTGTCTTAATATTTGCCTTGCAAGAAAACAAAAATAAATAAGCTTTTAGTGGACTTAATTAAGCAAACCACTACATTGGAAAATTCCAACTGAAAGATACTTTCATAAATTCAGACTAAAATTAAAACAAAATAGGGGTGCCTGGGTGGCTCAGTCAGTTGAGTGTCCAACTTCAGCTCAAGTCGTGATCTCATGGTTTCTGAGTTAGAGCCCCACTTTGGGCTCTGTGCTGACAGCTCAGAGCCTGGAGCCTGCTTCAGATTCTGTGTCTCCCTGTCTCTCTGCCCCTCCCCCCGCAAGCTCTGTCCGTCTCTCTCTCTCTTTCTCTCTCTCTCTGTCAAAAATAAATAAACATTAAAAAAATTAAAACAAAATAATGTACATTAAGACAGAGGCTGTCTTAATTAAATTTTATGATAAATAAAAACAAAAAGACACAGTGGGACTTCTAAAGAAGTTTGGAGTCATATATGCCAAGCCTATATATGTAAAGATATATTTGAAAAGTCTTAAAACTAAAAGAATCAAAAGAATTCCAGTCAGCATTTCTCAGGCAGAAGAGGCACACATCACAGAAGTGATAACCCTCATCTCCTGGGATCACTGAGAATGCTGTCTTTCTCCAAGTAAATTCCACTTTACCAAATCCTAGGAGGGTCTTATAAGGCAACAGCAACCTGCTCTAAAGTGATTTTTCACTGAGACAGCTACTTTAGAAAGATGCTATAACACTGACCCTCAGGAAGGGAAGTCATTGAGTATAAATGAGGAAGCATAAAACTTTCCTTTTTTGAGTAGAGTCAAGGTCTAGCTATCTGAATGTCTTAAGATAATAATCAACATATATTGCACACTCTGAGCATTCTGGTCTTTTAAGAAACAGTAACTAAAAAGACATGAGGAAGAAAAGAAAGAGAAAATAAATGTGCTCAGAATTTTGTACCTGAAAGCAAGAGTGGACAGAAGGTCCGAAGAAGAATAGTTTCTGCATGCAAGGTATTTTGCCCAATATGCTAGATATCTTCTGCTGGCCTCTCCAGGTTCATTATTCACCCTTTTTCAGCCTGCTTACTGACCTAGGAAGCTAAGGACTTCCACATGGACTGCATCAATGGGTACCCTTGCCCTCTGGCTTCCCACTGGATTCGGCCAATGGAAGTTAAGGTCAGGGGGTTGGGAGCAGAAGGAGAGTGGGGGTAGGAAGCTTGGGGGAGGACATGAAATAATAAATAAGTAGGGACCAAGTCAGAAAGATGAAAAGAGCTGAGAAAGATGGAGACGATAAGTCAGAAAGAGGAATTAAATATGATGCTGAGAGTCTCAAGGAGGGAACAAAGAGAAACCCAGAAGGTGGGCTTAGCTCTTCAAGGGAGGCAAGAACTAGACAGAGAGAAGAACTCCTCAAACCATGTTGCACAGGGACAGGGCCCTGCACGTGGATTCATGGCCCCGAATGCCATCTCATTATATTCTCAAAGGATTTGGGTGAGGCATGTCCATTTTCAATGCAAGGTCTTTATCAGCCTCTGAGAGCTGCTTTAGACTTGCCCTTCAAAGCCCTGTTATAGGCCATAGTTGAGGAGAAGTGTTTCTCTATTTCCAGGTGAAAAGAGAGAGCAAGAACAAATACTTCACAAATCCACTGCAATGCCACACTTCAAATATTTCATTTTAATACGATCTATTTAGAGAAGAGATGAAAGAATTGGTAGGTCATTATGTCCAGAAATATTTACATGTTTTAAGATGAATGGAGCTATAAATCCACACTGTACTCCCTGATTTCTTCCATTCACCCAAAACTGTTATTATTCAAAAGCATTCACCAAATTCTACTTCATGAAAGGGAAACATCTAGCACAAAGGACTATTACATATTCCCAACATACTCCCCCAGACTTGATGATCAGCAAGTGTGTTCCTCCCCGGATGTGCATATGAAGTCTAGCAAATAAGAACATAAAACAATGACAGGAAGAAAACAAACCAAAAGCTAAAATTATCGGTGGAACTGATTAGCATATGTATAAGAGACACTTGTGCAGATGCAGGATGCTTCCTTTAGACCGAAAGTTCTCAGAGCAGCGATCCTTACTCATTTGTGGAGTTCTGGCATCTTATCATCATTTATTTGCCCTTTATGACCATCACCAACCTCCTCTCAAAAGCTTATTTTTAAGTAAGAAGGAATAACTTTATTTTATTTTCAAGCATTTGCTTTTATTGTTACTCTCCTTGAGAATCACTCTAAAGGATAAGAGCAGTCAATACAGTTCTCAGCGGTTAAGAATCCAGAGCTTCTGTTCTGAGATATTTTTAAATATCCACTGTCTCAGCAAAGAGTGGGGACAGAAGGAAGAAACTTGGAACTATTACTCCAAGAAACCTTCACAGTCTGGATGGGACATTTTGAAACAGACCCAGAAGAGGGGAGGATGGAAACTGACATGCTTTTTCCACCTACACTTGCTTGCACCCCATTGCATTCAGGTAAACGTTATGAATACTGCAAATCAGCGTCTATAGAGGTCACTTCAGGGATCGACCGCAATGCACATGCCATCGTGCGAAGCCATTTCCATAGACCTCAATGATTATTTGTGTGAATCTGAAAGAAAAGCAGCCACATACAGCACCTTTGGGTTTTATTTTTAAGGTAAGGTTTAATTTTTCCTATAAGATGTTGTTAGAAGCTCTCTATATAAGCCAGAATGCAGGACATGATGCTGAGTAACTCAGTTCCTCTGAGAGAAAGCGGGTAATCTTAAACAGGTTTCTCTGAATCAGACTTAGAAGGAACCTGTTCTATGACATAGGGATTAAGTCATCCATAAATATAACTTGCGACTACATCCAGCACAGTATGTCTTCCAATGACCTTTAAATTCTCATTAATCTTCATGACCACTTTGCCAGGTGTATAGCCACCAGATATTAACTGCAGTTACTTCACAATGGTGCTGAGAGAAGAAATGTCAAGTCCTAGATCATGAAAGAAGCAAAGCGCCTGTTGCCCTGATGGTCCCGATCCATGCTTTCAGGATTCTTTTCTCAGTAGTGGGCTGACAGGCTCCAAAGGAGCCAGGCGAGGGGATGGTGTCAGTGCACCAGGGGATGGATATACTCAGGAGCTAGAGCAGGCACACAAGAGGCCTGTCTGTCCACACAGCAACCCACAGATTGGCACGTCATGACCTAAAGAGTGAGAAACCCACAGCCAAAACAAGGCATCTGTTTGGCCCATCTGGGGGAAGAAACTCATGAGGGAGAAAAGGCCCTTTGATTTGCCTGGTTGTTGGCACAAACTGGCCACCCAGTCTGGTCCAAATCTCTGACTCTGACATTCCAAATAGATTAAGATCAATTCTGGTTTTTATCTACAGAATTATCTATGTAAGCAACACTTACGCTTCTCTCCTGCGGGTGGGGTTGAGGGGGAAACAACTTCAAATCCTTTAAAAATAAATGTGGCATTTTAGTCACAGCGAAATGGAAAAACAGACAAGGCATTATGATATTATTGCAAAGCAAACACTTCTTTTCCATTCAGAGGAAACGTCATCACTCCGTGCCATATTTCCAGTTGAAGTCTACGTCAGTCTAGTCCAGTATGATGCCACTGAGACAAAGAGCAAGGAGAAGGGTGGGCTGAAAGACAGGGAAGGAAGCTCAAGCCAAATATAATGAAAAAGGGAATAACCTTACAGCTAAACAGTTTACTTTTCAAAGGCAGCACAAGGGCAAAATGCTTTGTGCAAAGAGAAAATTAGTTTCCAAAGTGTATGCATTCTACAAAGAGCCAAGTTAATTATTCAAAGCAGAGGCCCATGAATTCCCACAATTTAGTCATTCTATTCTGACACATTCAGGCCCAGCGAGCTGCTTCTTATCACTAAGACTTTGATAATTGGCTTAGACATATCAAATAAACTTTCTGGAGAATTCAGTCGTAAGCAGGTATGACATCCTAATAGGGGTTTTATTAGGGCTTTCTCTGTGCAGTAATGTATTAGCAATCACTGTGACATTTTCTGCTCTGGGGGGTTTTGGCCTTGCTCATTTTTTACACTTGCTAGAAAATAAATTTATTCACGGTAGAGATCTAATCCAATACACTACTCTGTTTACCCTGGTTTCTAAAGGAACAGGCCTCTCAGAATTAATGAAAAGTGACATATACATCATAGAAGAAAATGTACTGTCTTCAGCCAGGCATAACTGAATAGCAAGAATCCCTTCTGATTCTACAAACTTGGGAATTCAGTCAGTACAGCTTTAGTGTCCCTTTCCCTGATCACACTTTTGCCTCCCATTTCATCCAAGAAAGCAAAACAAAACAGGCAACCAATAGCATGTGTAGATTCAATTTCTTCTCTTTAGCAGCAATCATAGTTTCAAAAAAAAAAAATTCCCTGAGAAAATGCCTATTGGATATTATCTGGTATTTTGCAATTTGCCTTTGTATCTAATGTCCCTGATAAACAAACAAAAATATTTGAAGTCTTAGCACTGTATATTCACATACTGAAAGTGAAGCTATTAGTTGGGTTGAGATCAGTGTGGAATAAAAATGGAATCTACCTGCCAACAAGGGATAAGCAGTCAGGATGGAGATAACACTCAGCTTCTTTCCACAGACTCTCATTCCCTGCACTTGTATGAGAATACTCCTAACGGGAAGACACATAAAAAACCATCAAAGTATTAGTAGAGTCAGAGTGAAGAACACACTGAGATAATATTAAGTACTTTTATCACAGAACAAAGAAGGATCAACAGGGGTCATCTACGCAAAATCTCTGTACTCTAATGCTATTTTGCCACCAACTTCCCACTTCCTGCATTAATGAGGACAAAGTTGATAAGGAAAATTGATAAGGACACAGAAACTCTAAGGAACTCATTTTAATCATTGGTTGGTCTTCTTTCTCCTCCTTATCTAAGCTCTTACTGGCCTGATATATGTGCCAATTGAGAAACATTGGCAAGGTCTAATATCTCCCCCAAGATACCTTCTCTACCTTCTGGATGATGCCTGAAATTTCCTAGTTAAACCCTTAACATGGTGCTTTGTTCAATGGGAAAATTCAAGTATTTCTGTGAAACACACGCCATTAAAGTATGATCAGTTATTTATGTATTCATGCACACTATCCAGACCCCTCTCCCCATTCCAAAAGCCTGACTCAGTAGGCCCGGAGGAGGACCCAAGAAGTTGTATTTTAAACAAACTTTCTAAATGATTCTGCAGTACACTAAAGTTTGAGAACCACTTCCGCAGTATGAATGAGTTGTGCGGCTTTCGTGAAAACAGGCTTAGAGGAAAGGAGGAGAACTGCATTCAACCAATGACTTGCCTTACACCAGGAACTGCGCTAGGCACTAAATACATGCCATGTCATTTCATCTTTTCCTCTTCTGTGAAGAGGGTTTTATTATTCCCATTTTACAGATGAGAAACTTAATCGCAAAAAAAAACTAATAGCCAGGGTACCCGGGTGGCTCAGTCGGTTAAGCATCCGACTTGGGCTCAGGTCATGATCTCATGAATCCTGAGTTCGGGCCCTGCGTCAGGCTCTGTGCTGACAGCTCAGAGCCTGGAGCCTGCTTCGGATTCTGTGTCTCCCTCTCTGCTCCTCCCCCACTAGCACTCTCTCTCCCTCTCTCAAAAATAAACATTTAAAAAAAAATTTTTAATTAATAGCCAACCAATGATTATATGGCTAGGAAGTCTAGCATTAGAATCCATACCTTTAGTAACAGAAGCAATGGTTATATAATATTCATAGGTTTTCAGAGACACAAAGAATGGTGATTATGTCCTCTTACTGAATATATTTTCTTTGCTAGACACTGTGTTAGGCATTTTCCATATATGGCCTTACTGAATTCTTAAAACTACCCTTCGAGGTAAATAATATTAATTTCATTTGTACCTGAAATGTATGTAATCTTAGAGAAGATGTGTAACTTGTCGAACTATGCATAACCATACAGCACAACATGTTCAGTAGTACATACAGTATGTACTACTCTGTACCAGTGTAGCAGCTGAATTTTGAATCCAAAGATGTGTTCATTCCCACAGACCCTGCCATGGGAGCCCTTAGCATCTGAGAGGTAAAAATGGTATCTGTGATAGTCAGAATAATGCCCCCCCTCCAAAGTGTCTACATATCTACTCTTCAGAACCTATGAATATGCTAGGCTTCATGGCAAAGATCAACTAAAGTTGCAAATGGAACTGGGGTTGCAAATCAGTTGACCTTGGGATATGAAATTATCTTGGATCATCCAATAGGCCCAATGCAATCATAAGGATCATTAGTGGAAGAGAGAGGCAGAAAAAAAGAGAATAGAGAGATGGCAGCATGAGAAGAACACTGCCTGACGTTATTGGCTTTGAAGACAGCCACAAGTCAAGGAATGCAGCCTCTAGGAGCTAGAAAAGACAAGGAAATCGGTTCTTCTTTAGAGCCTCCAGAAGGAAGGCGGCCCTGTGGACACCTTGATGTTAGCCGAATGAGACTCGTTTTGGATTTCTGACTTCCAGAACCATGAGATAATAAATTTATTTTGTTTTAAGCCACTGGCTTTGTGGTGATTTGTTACAGTAGCCATAGGACACCAACACAGAACCCCTCCAGATTAGAGAAAGAATGTAGACTTGATTCACAGTTATGCTAGGCCTGTGCCTATTTAACTGGGTGACTGGTCATAATTTGTGGCAGACACCCTTGGTCATTCCTCCCCTTATCCCCTGCTTTACAGAACCTCAATTCAGGTTGGCTCTCAGGCAGCTGGGTGCTTCAAGAGGTGGCCATTCCCAAGGTTTAGTGAATGCGTCAGTTAATCTTAGCCAATTGTGTTAGTTCTATTTCTTTTACCAGTTAATGATTTAGAAGAGGGAATTCAACACAATCCTAGACATGAGTCAGGAGGGAAAGTCTGAAAGGGGGTATCTGGAAAAGTTTTCCTACTCTTCAAAAGGTCCATAAGGTTGGATACTGTTCTGTGCCTGAATTTGTTGTAGACAGCTGGCACATATTAGCAGACAAGATTGACAACATAAGTTAACACATTGAGAGCAACAGAGTGGAAAAAAAGAAAGATCCAGGTCTTGATGAGGTCATTGAGCCACTGAATTAGCCAAATCTGGAACATGACTAATTCTGAACTGTTTTATTGGATAATAAATGGCTTATTGTTAAAGTCATTTGAGTTGGGATTCTCTATTACTTAAATAGAAAGCATCCCAAATGATACAGTAGAAAGTAAATTAGTCACCAGTGTTAGTGTAAATTACTGTGTGTGGCTTGGTCTTTTCATGTCCTGGTCAACCGTGAATCCAAGATATTCCCAGTGGATGGGAGCATCATAGCTGACCTTAAAGATGATGCATCAGTGATGTTAGGACCATTCAATTCCTGGGTTAAAGCTTCCTCCCTAAGATTTCTCACCCTTAACAGTTTAGATTCACTCAGTAATTGTAGAAGCAAATTTCATTACAGTTGATGTCTATCAGAAGTAAGAGGGAGATTTGGGTGCCATTAGATAACATTTAATAAAGGCACCAAAAATATCCAACTCTTACCCAGGTAAGAGGTTATGTGTGTTCAAGCACCAATGACAAAGAAAATGCAATGTCTTACTCCTTTATTCATTGGGCTTGGGCCCCAACCCCCAAAATGCAACTCTTTGGTAAACTCAATAGGAACCCCTGGGCTTGGATACAGAAGCTTAGGGAAAATCTTCAAAGTTGAATCTCACCTCCAGCCTTCAATCTGGAGGGGGGGGCAGGGGGGGAGGAAAAAAGTTCAGTGCCCCCAGGTACACACAAGTAGGACAGAAGAGGGGAACACTGGGTGACCTGGGCTTTGGGCAGCAGGAGGTAGCCTAGCTATCTTGCTCTAATGCCACATAGGAAATGAAAGCAGAAGAGAGCCACAACTATGTGTTAGATCTAATATAAAGAGGCCCACTGGCCTACTCTGTGCATAAAATCTGAACAATAAGATCAGCAGCTCTTCTTCCCAAGGAAGAGACGAGCAATGCAAAGTGGGATCTGGGAGAAGAATATAAATACAGTTCCTGTCCAGAAAGCCTCAGTATCTAGTATTTGACCATCTAGGGCTTTCTTTTCATAAGGTGATCAATATGGCACTACTCTTTTTTTTTTTTTTTTTTTTTTTAATTTTTTTTTTTTTCAACGTTTATTTATTTTTGGGACAGAGAGAGACAGAGCATGAACGGGGGAGGGGCAGAGAGAGAGGGAGACACAGAATCGGAAACAGGCTCCAGGCTCTGAGCCATCAGCCCAGAGCCCGACGCGGGGCTCGAACTCACGGACCGCAAGATCGTGACCTGGCTGAAGTCGGACACTTAACCGACTGCGCCACCCAGGCACCCCAATATGGCACTACTCTTAACACTTAATGCTAGCTTCCTTCATAACTGATTTTTACTTTCCCCTATGGCTTGAGCTTTCTCTTATGAATTATTACATTTATAAGCATTTATTTCCCATGGCTCCGTTAAAAAGTGAAAAATCATAATCACAATCAAAGCCAGACAACATGTGGAATAATAATGCAGTTTAAAATCCTTACCAGAGTGCTACCTCATTATACACAGATGGTGTCTATGTGGTGGTTAGCATAGCCATGGGATGAAACAGCTGGTCTTACTGATTTTTTGGCAAAATTTCACTTTGGGGGATTTGGTGGGAACTTGTTGGCCTCCACAAATTCAGCTACCTCAGAGTTCACCAGTATACAATTAGAGCTCTATTCTAAACCACAAAAAAGGCCAAGAAAACTCTGTTCTCCCACAGACATCCAGTCTCCTCCCTCAGACCTTATAAGCCATGCCAGGCTCTCTCACCAATGTCCATGAAAGCTCATTTCCTCGTTGCCACTTGTCTTTTCATTACAGTCGCTTCATGGGTGAACAGCGAAAATGAATATTCACTACCTTTGCGCGCAAGTCCTTCTTCAATCTTGTTCTAACTTCCCTTTCTAGAGTCAGATCTTATTCCTGAAGACTCTGCTCTGGCAAAGTGATTTTTCTTAGCATATCCGACTGTATCCCACAAACAGCTCCTGTGTCCTCACTTCTATGCTTTTCCTCACTCTGTTCTTCATAATGCCTGGCATATTAGCAATGGAAATATCCTTGCAGGTGACTCACTCCAAATTACTCATTTGCATCTTTGAAAACTTAGTTCCAGAACTACTGGAACCAGAGAACACAGTGTGTCAGTTAGCCTTTGCTTTTTAACAAACCACCTACAGTTTGATGAATAATGATTTAGTATTTTTTATGATTGTGTGGGTTGGTGGACACCTCATCTGATGATTGCTACCTAGGTCCAACATTCAGCTGCAGAGTCAGCTGGACTAGAAGGTCTAAGAGGACCTCACACAGGTAAAAAAAAGTTGATATTGTTGTGGGCAGGGGTGTCTTAGTCTCCTGCAGTGGCTCATCTTTCTGCAAACTTCCTTACATGGTGGTCTCATGGCAGTGGTCTAGAAAGATGAAAGGTCTACCAGGATTCTTATGGCCTAGACTGGTACTCACACACTCTCACTCCCAGTGCATTCTACCAGCCAAAGCAAGTAACAGAGCCAGCCCTGACTCAAGGGTGGGGAGAAAGAGACTCTAAATCTGGATGAGAGGAGCAGCAAAGTCAAATTGCAAAGTGGAATGCATACCAGGGTTGGAGGAATTATGGTCATTACACAATCTTTCACACAAAACAAGGGAGGGACCAGTTGTCAGGTTGCACTGATACAGAATCCCTGGAATTCTGGGCAAGGACTCTTTAGAAAGTTTCTACCTAGGGTAGAATGGGGTGGGTAGGATGGGATCGAGGGCCTAATACAGAGGACCATATCAGGAAGCAGCCAAGCAGATCATTACAAAGCTGCCTTACCATTGCTGAATATGGTTCTGGTACACTTTGAAAGGGCAAAAGCATAAGATACACTTATTGCGGAGGGAAGGGCAGGGAGTTAGCTACACAGACAGCTCCTCCCATGTTGGCAGTCTAAGTAGAGCAGTCCCCACGCTCCTGAGTCTGGTCATCTGCTTTGTATGCCTCCAGACTCAACTGTCAGTATGCCAAGAGATGATTAGCACCCTAGAGCCTGGACCATGCTAATCAAACCCTTGAGTGGCTCTTCTGTAAAGAAGATTGCCCTAATTTGCAAAGATAAAGAATCCATTAGAGGGTTTGGCTGCTTGAGTTCCTGCTGTAAAGCAACATGAAGATCCAAATTGTATTTAAAAAATAACTTTGTAAGAATAGTATCGTAGTCAGGGGAGCCCTGCGGTGGAATGAAAAGATGATGGACTGGGTTTAAATCATGTCCCTGCCAACTACTAGCTCTAGGACCACTAGCAACCTCTCTCTTTAGAGAAAAGTTATCTTTCTCCAATGCTCAGTTTCCTTATCTGTAAAACAAGTATACCTGGAAGAGTCGTGATAAGAAATAGAAAAATTCTTAGGACATAGCAATAAGTAGCAAATATTAACAATAATTATCAAGTTCTCAATACTACTCTAAATCTTTACTAAATATGCCCTTTATTTCACATAACACCAAGATCTAATTTCTGGGTCAAACAGTGAGGACACCCTGTCCCTTGGACTCTCTTGGGACTCTGTTAACATGTTTAGAGAAATCTAGATCAACATTTAAAACTTTGCATGTGTGCCACCTTCTCTGCCAAACCTTCCTGGGCATCTCTTTATGCTTCTATTCTCATACCACTATACACTTGTTTGTAAAGGAGTTCAAAGCAGAGGCAGAAATGTACTAAAAGTGCAAATCAGTCTCATAATTTTCCATGACCTGGATGAAATGTATTCACCGAGGTGTAAGAAACAATTGAGCTAATCTCCCAAGAATGAAGATGTCACTAATAAGGTTTTATTGTATAAAGCTATAACTGCACTCTTAATAACAACCACATTGGAGACAATTTGCCCATCTTAACACTAACACATTGCAATTAAGAATTTAGATTAATTTGCCACCAGGATTCGAGAGAAGGAGGACTGATGCACTGTCAAACAAAATGGCAGCTAGGGAGAGCTGGAAAAATACATAATTCTCTCTAAAATAAAACAGATTTGTCTAAAATAACATTTCAACTATAGTTACTTTATTTACCATTTTTTCTAAAATAATTAGGTAATATATCATTCCTTCTTTAACCTATTTCAACAGTTCCCCTCACTTATATTCTTGCTGAAATAGCAGATCATGCCAATCAGCTATCCATCTTACCACGAGCTAACAGAAAAATTGGTCTTTTTCGGTTTGAATTTATCCACTCAAATAGATACCTTCAACAAGGAGGGGCCATGTACATCTGCACATCTTTCTTTCAGGGAAACTTCCCATAGTTCTCAAAACATTGATCATAAATGAGCCCTGCTCTGAGACATACTGGAAATTCCCCTGAGCAAGAGATTAACCAAGACTAGGTGACACAGAATGAGGAAAAACTCACCAGCCAGCAATCCAGATCACAGAATTAAAAATGAAGAGATTTTTGCTCCCTTAAACCCACAATCCCTAACAGTAAGTAGTTGGCCTAGCCAGCTGAGGCTGCCATAACAACATACCACAATTGGGTGACTTAACAAAAAAATTATTTTCTCACAGTTCTGGAGGATGGAAGTCCAAGATCAGGGTGCCAGCATGGTCAGGTTCTGGTGAGGGCTCTCTTCCTGGCTAACAGATGACAGTCTTGTTGTGACCTCATTTCTCACTGTGTCTTATAATGGCACCAACCCTATCAGGTTAGGGCCCCACCTTTATTTTTTGATTTAAATTTAATTACCTCTTTTTTTTTTTTAATTTTTTTTTTTCAACGTTTATTTATTTTTGGGACAGAGAGAGACAGAGCATGAACGGGGGAGGGGCAGAGAGAGAGGGAGACACAGAATCGGAAACAGGCTCCAGGCTCTGAGCCATCAGCCCAGAGCCTGACGCGGGGCTCGAACTCACGGACCGCGAGATCGTGACCTGGCTGAAGTCGGACGCTTAACCGACTGCGCCACCCAGGCGCCCCAAAATTTAATTACCTCTTTAAAGACCCTACCTCCTACCACCTGACACATGTCAGGATGGCTAAAATTAACAACTCAGGCAACAACAGATGTTGGTGAGGATGCATTGCTGGTGGGAATGCAAACTGGTGCAGCCACTCTGGAAAACAGTATGGAGGTTCCTCAAAAAGTTAAAAATAGAGCTACCCTATGACCGAGCAATTGCACTACTAGGTATTTATCCAAAGGATACAAAATGCTGATTCAAAGGGGCACATGCACCCCAGTGTTTACAGCAGCACTATCAACAACAGCCAAATTATGGAAAGAGCCCACACGTCCATCAACTGACAAATGGATAAAGAAGATGTGGTATATATACACAATGGAATATTATTTGGTGATCAAAAAGAATGAAATCTTGCCATTTGCAACAATGTGGATGGAACTAGAGTGCATTATGCTAAGCAAAATAAGTCAATCAGAGAAAGATATATGATTTCACTCATATGTGGAATTTAAAAAACAAAAGGAAGGAAAAATAAGATGAAAACAGAGAGGGAGGCAAACCATCAGAGACTCTTAAACACAGAGAACAAGCTGGGGTTGCTAGAGGGGAGGTGGGTGAGGGGATGAACTAAATGGGTGATGGACATTAAGGAGGGTGCTTGTTGGTATGAGCACTTATATATATGTAAGTGATGAATCACTAAATTTTACTCCTGAAACCATTATTACACTGTGTGTTAACTAATTTGGTTTTAAATAAAATTTTAAAAATAAATATATAAAATAAAATACCCTATATATCCTATCTTCAAATACAGTCAAATTTGGGGTTAGGGCTTCAACATGAGTTTGAGGGGAGAGGGAGAACACAGTTCAGTCCATAGCAATACTCAATAAATATTTTAGTAAGCAACTGACAAGCAATTCAAGGTATAAGCAAAAGCATAAAAGCATGGAATAATGGGACAACAAATAATTCTGTTTAACTGGCATATATGGCTACTTAAGGGAAAGAGTGAAAGGTATGATTGGAAGGCTAGGTTGGGACCAGATGGAGAAGGACCTTGAGTATCTCCATAAACGCTTTTACTTTATGTATAGGTAATAGTTAGATAAAGGTTTTTGAGCAGATGAGCCAAGGTTAATGTTGCACTTGAGAAAAAGTATCATGGCAAGAGTTTAGAGAAGGCTTGGCAAGGTGGAGATTAAAGGAGAGAGACTGATTAAACGTCACTGCAGTGGCCCAGTAAAGGATTACTCAGAGTGATGGGTCTTTACGGAAAGTTGGATCTGAGATGGATATGGCAGATTCTTTCTCTCCTTGGCAGATGAGGAAAATGAGCCTCTACCTCCAAAAGGCTGTCTCCACATTAACAGACTAAGTCATGATCACATGGATCGGATTGCAGAACAAGGACATCTAACTTCCAGTCTAATCTCTTCATTTAAATAAATACTTTCCAAGTCAAGAGTAAAATGTTCTTCTCCAATAAATCCAGAAGTTTGTAAAAGAATAAATATACTTGGTTTTTCAGGAAAAAGGAAGGATTGAGCTAAATTCTACATTGTCAGAAACCAGATAGGAAGCGTCTCGTTAAAGAGTATGGTTTCCAGCAGGCAGCTGGGTTCAAGTCCCGGCTAAACCAGGTACTAGTGTGATTCTATAAGCCTCATCCTTCTTATCTGTAAAATGAGAGAGTCTTAGAACATATCATGAGATAATCCATGCAAATATCCAATAAATGTAAGCCATCATTATTAAATATGTTCTTCTCTATATCTGATATTCCTAACTATATATCAAATAGGAAAATGTATTTTAATTGCTTACATAGCACAGATTGTTGAGCAGAGTTCATGCTGGTCTCTAGAACCAAATGTCTCATAATTGGAAGAGTAAGTCACCTGTTGCCAGGGAGAAGGAAGGAAGCTTACTTTAAACAATGAAAAAGGAAAATGTTACTCTGAGCATTTTTGTCTAATTTCAAATATATAGTCAGAGAAGGATAGAAAATTCTGTCTATCCAAAAAAAAAAAAAAAAAAAAAAAAAAGATCATATATCTACCAGAAGGTCAACCTTGTAGACTCAGTCTTTCGGAAGTATATGTTTATGCTAATTTATGAAGGCGCATTCTGCTGATTACAAATGAAATGACTTTGCTTGGCAGTCAAGTGCGGGAAGACAAATATCAAATCTCAGTAGCTACACTTCCAGCTGTTTTGCAAACAGAGATAAAAGATAATCCCTGACTAAATAGCACCACTTTCAAGACAAAAATCAACTTTCAAGTGCACACTGTATTGAATAGGGGAAACCAGGTTTACTCTAAAAGTTTCCAATAATTGGGGTTGAATAATATTTATTAGAAGAACTTGTGTGCGGTGTTGAAATTGACAGGAGTGGTGCTTTTTGGCACAGCATGATGCTAATATCTGTAATTAAGGAAAATCTTAAAGAGCATCTGCAAAGTGAGTGCTTAGTTTGACAAATCTCTCTGCAAGTAAATTTACTGCACTTCATTATTTGTTTCCAACCAAAGACACATGAAAAAAAGAAAATGTAAAGGTCATGTGGCATCACCTGACTTCAGAAAGCACCACCACTTTTGGAATTCTCGATACCATTACTATCACTTCCCCCATCTTCCCTCACATCCTCACTTCCAACAGTTCCACTCCCACCTCCCCATCTCTGCTCCTTCGACCTCCACTGCTACTTTCACCACCGCGAATGCCATCAACTCTACAACCAAGACACCGGTTTAGCCACTAATGTTGCTGACTCCACCACTACCACCGTCATCCCTATATCCATCTCCACATTTTCCTCACCACCATCACCAACCCTCACACCCCAGCCAGCGCACGATGCCCATCATCCCTTCACTGTTACCTGCTCTGGCACTCTACCCACCACACTTGCCACCACGCCCACCACACTGTCACCTCTAGGATTCTTTGCAGACTCTAGTTGTACAATACGCTACAGACTCTTGTGGTTTCTTCTTCCTTCAAGCCAAATTGCCTATCTGGGACAAGTGGGAATATTGCAATTTTGTCATTAAGTAGTTAACCAACTTACACTCATACAGTGAGCCCAAACTCAATTTCTGTGGAACTGCTCACAATTTAGGGTAGACAACAATGTGAAAATAAGCAGGACATTTTTATTTTTATATATCTAGCCACGTTACTACTGTATTTTGATGGTGTGGATTTTTTCTTTAAAGGTGGCTACCATTTTTTGAAACTCACCCATCCCTCACCCTCACTCTACAATATATCCCTGAGAGCGAGGTTCAGCAAGAGTATATGGCTCAAGTCTAGGACAAATGACATTTGGTAATGTTTTTTAATAAAACCTGAAAGTTTTATTCGTCAGTCAAAAGAGCCACATCAGAATCACAATGTCAAAAATCTCTGGGATGAAAAGGCTTACACGGAAAGGCCCACTTTGAAAAACCTTTATTCACCTCTAGACAACTGACAATGTACCACCACTGATATGAATCAACCATTTTCCTGCAAAATATGTTATCCAGATTATTTTTTTCTGTTGACAAAGAACACAAACTCAGATATAAAATGTTTTCATGTAATCTAGAATTCCCCAATTCCAATTTTTCCATGTGGAATGGCTTGATTTGACTAACATTTCTCAGGTCAATCACCACACTCATGCATTATAAGCAAAAATACTCTAACTTAAAGAGTCAGTAACAGCTCAGTGTGTTGCTTGTAAAAAGATATCATCTGAGTTAAGAAAAGGGGGAGGGAATCTTTGGTCAATGCTGAAGAACAATGATACTGCTATTTTTCATCAACTTTCCCTGTTCCCAATCTATTCCCTACCTTTTCTTGTTCTGTGTCCCAGGAGGTTGAAACTTGCTGACTGCATCATCTGGACTCTCTTGCCAACTGGGTTCTACTTGGGTACTGCCAATGGGAGACAATGGAAACTGAGGCTGATTTCTCTCTTCAACTCTTCACAACTTCAGTCGTCCTTCCACTATCACAACCTTAGCCAGGCAGCCTCTCCTCGTGACTCTAGTGATTACTAGACTAACCACAATACTATTTCCTTCCCTTGTTCTTTTGGTGTTTGATTGGCAACAATCTCCCATTGTTGCTAGCATCTGGGTGCCTCAAGTCTTCTAAACCTGAAAGTAATTACTCCATGATATTTCCTTAATATTTTTAATGTTATTTATTTTGAGAGAGAGAGAGAGTATGAGCAGGGGAGGGGCAGAGAGAGAGAGGGAGAGAGAGAGAATCCCAAGAAGATCCCACACTGTCCCTCCAGAGCCTGACACGGGGCTCCATCCCATGAACCCTGAGATTATGATGTTAGCTGAAATCAAGAGTTGGCCACTCAACTGACTGAGCCACCCAGGCACCCCGAGCGTTCCTTAACTTGACCCATCTAGGTTGAATTCTATCTCCTAATAGCAACCTGATTAAAACAGCAATGAAGAGAAGGAGACATGATCCTTATGCTGCTCTTATAATCACCTTGAGGGAGGTCATCACCAAAATCGAATATACAGATAAAACAGCTCAGCAGTCTGCATAAAATTAGCATTAAGGAAAACAGTCAGGCAAGAATCTTTTCCCAGATACATCTTTCTCGCCAGTTCCAGCTCCACCCCCTGGCCTGAATTTACAGAAGACAGATAAATGGAAATATCACATTCGAATCTGCACACCTCAAGCTACCAGGCTAGGAGGCAGAAATTCTGGGTAGGGCTCATTCTAGGCAGAGAATAGTATATAATCAGAATATCCTTAAGATATTCCCAAACCTCTTGAGAACCTAGGCATGGCACAGAAGGTTCAGAAGGAGTCTCCATAATATTAATATTTTATATTTTTACAGTATGATAGTTTCCAAAATGCTTTTATATTCTTCATATTACTTGACTTTAATATTGCATAATTAGGGACTCAAACTCCAATAGTCTGAATGGAGAAGGAACCTAAGAAAATAAAGAGAGCACTGAAAAATAACTATATTGTGGGGCGCCTGGGTGGCGCAGTCGGTTAGGCGTCCGACTTCAGCCAGGTCACGATCTCGCGGTCCGTGAGTTCGAGCCCCGCGTCGGGCTCTGGGCTGATGGCTCAGAGCCTGGAGCCTGTTTCTGATTCTGTGTCTCCCTCTCTCTCTGCCCCTCCCCCGTTCATGCTCTGTCTCTCTCTGTCCCAAATATAAATAAACGTTGAAAAAAAAAAATTAAAAAAAAAAAAAAGAAAAATAACTATATTGTAAACAGTAAATAACAGTTGAAGAGTAGGTACTCAGGTATACAGGGCAATCTCATCTAATGCAATTGTCCCAATTCCTGTAAAAAAAAAAAAAAACTGACCATAAACCAATATTCTTTTAATCAAAACCTATTTTTTCATTGACTTACATTATAAAACCAAAGATTTGTTCCCCACAGGAAATATTTTAGCCCTAAATCTAAATAAAAATCACCTTTAACAATGCAAGAAACCCCTCTAAAGTCAATTAACTAAAGTAAAAGCTACAGTTTTCGAACAGAACAGTAATCATATTCAAAATAATTCAAAAAATACAAATAAAATCTCAGGGATAACATTCCCTCAAGGATAGATCCACAGAGAGGCAAAAATCACCCACAGAGGCTTTAATGTAAAGCAGCTTGTGATGTTGTGATGTATAGTAAGATATAATTTGGTCTTCCTCCTGGCACAGTTCCTAAAACCCTTAGATCATCTGTGGGAGGAGGTCAGCGAGAGGACGTGACCTCCGGTTGACCCACCAGCAGGCCCCAGACTATCAAAGCTCCTCAATGTTACCCCTCTCCCACCCCAGTCCCTCCCCCCCCCCCCCCCCCCCCGGCGGGGAAAGTGAACTGTGGTTCTTCCCGACCATTCTTGCAGGGGGGCCGCTTTCAGGGACACAGCCATGAGAGAGTACTATACTGTTGGCCCAACCCAGCTAAAGCCTCTGTGTACACTTGTAAGATTCTGGCAAGCAGATGCGGGGACCTCCTCATCATGCCGAGTCCAAGACCACCCTCGTAAATTCCCTTGTTTTAAAAAAACTTCTTCTGAATGTTTATCTTTGAGAGCGCGCGCACAAGCAAGCAGGTGGGGGGAGGGGCAGGGAAAGAGGGAGACAGAGCCTGAAGCAGGGTCCAGGCTCCGAGCTATCAGCACAGAGCCCAACATGGGGCTGGAACCCACAAACCATGAGATCATGACCTGAGCTGAAGTCCCACGCTCAACCGAATGAGCCACCCAGGCGTCCCCGCCTTGCTTTTTAAAACTGTCCGCCTTACCTCCACCTATCTGGAGTGGTCGCCTTTCTCTTTGGTGTCTCCTTGCCCTCCAAGCCAGTACTTCCAGTACCAACCCAGTTTGCAAACCAGCAGTTTCCTAAATTGTACAAGGAATATAGGTGAAAGGCAGCGTTTTTTGTTATTTATACTAAGCCCGTTTCAACCACAACTGAGTTACCTTCATTAGGTGACTTCCGAAAAACCCTTAAGCGGAGGGCTAGTCGCCAGGGGAACCAGCCCTGTGATTGGAGGGTTGGAACTTTCAGTCCCGCCCCCACACTCCCTCATCCCTCCTTGAATGACTCTAGGGAGGTGCCACTCAAAGCGTTCCTACACTGTCTTCAGGCGTTTCATTCCTGGTGACTTACTCCTTTGGCTTAAATCCTTACTTCTCCCAGAGTCTTCTTTTAACCTGGAAATAGCCTTCAAGAGGATAACTTGTTATGTCTTTGAAGCCATGTTCTCCAAATTGTAATCTTTCGGCCGTCTACATCAGAATCACCACAGATGCTTAAAAAAAATGTACTTTCTTACCCCCACCCTAGACCTTCTGAATCACTATCCCAGAGACTGGTCTGGGAGTCTGAATCTTAACAAGCTCCCAGGGGCATGTTAACATTTGAAAATCACTACTTGATGTGAATAAGGTTATCAAACCCTTTCCCTCAACACTGTTCCAGAGAGGGAAAGGATATTATCCTATCATGTGCAAAGTTTGTGCTCTGGGTGCACAAGTGTTCTTTATTCTCTGAGATTCTAGAGCCTTAGGAGGATACAATCACAATATCCTCCAGCTGTAGAGGCTTTGCAGTTTGTAAAGCATGTTTTTTTGGACTCTCTTTTTTAATCTTCACAGCAGTCCCAGAAGGATTACTTTTATACCAATTTCTTATATTAAAAAATGGATTTTCAGAGAAATTAAGTCTCTTTCTCAAGGTTACACAGAGCTGAGATTCAACACCAGATCTTCTAATGCTAATTCTCATGTTTTGAGTCAGGCTTGTATCACTTGAGAAGTTAAATAGCCTTTAAAAGAAAGAAAAGAAAAGAAAAGAAAAGAAAAAAAAAACAAGAGGGTAAATGGGACTTAGATTGAAATCTCAAATAATCAAAAGATGAGAGCACAGAATGGGATTAAAAAATTCTTATGTTGGACATTTACAATTCAAAGTAAATTGCCCTGACTCTCCATAGCACGATCAGACTGTAATACCACAAAAACACTTGACTCTAATCAAAGGCCAGCAGAACACTGGTTGTTCTCAGTCTTTTGATTTTACGCTAAGCTCTGAGGATCTTTTCTCAGTCTACTGTGGAATTGTATATGTTCTGCAATGGACAGAGCTCAATGAAACAGGCTATATTTTGGCTCAGAAAAATAAAATCTTTTTAATCTAATTTTTATTAAGCAAACTTTTCAGCATGCACGAGGCAGAGAGAATAGCATAATGATCCCACATGTACCCATCACCCAGCTTGAATGGTTATCAAAGATTCTGCCATTCCCAGGGAGAAAAGCAGTTTTAAAAAAGGCTTAAAATCACATAACAATGTATAAATTCAGAATTCCCCACTCGAAATATTTTTAAATAAAGAAGCCAATATGTACATTAACAAAGAAATTTGTACACACATATTTTTAAAGAGAATGGATTGTTTCCCTTGTGGGGATGCATACAAAATGCCTGCTTACAGCTCAAAAATGTGTGCGTTTTCACAATCTGTTTGATGGCAGGCACTAATGGTCAGAAAAAATAAAATTTAGTCCTTCCAGTCTGTCCTGTCTTTAAGCAAAATGTGTGCCATTTACTTGGGAGCTATATAACAGATGTGGATTTAAAAGGAAGAGACCAGTTATAAAGCACTAGGGGGAAGCTGTGCAGATGTCCCTGTTTTTAATGCGTTACTATGCGGGGCCAATTTATCTCACTGCAAGTGATCTAGGACTTCATGAAACAGTTCCAGCTTATAGATCACCAACACCCTTGAAAGGCCTTACGCTGTAAAAAGAAAAAGCATTCTTAAACCTGCTCATTAAGGCACACAGGGAGGTGTCCCGGACACATTAAATCTGATAAATAAGATGGAAGGAGGGAAATGTTTGGGGGAACCCTCATGCCAGGATGTATAATACAAAGGCATGTGTGAACAGGTCTTAGCCCTCGGTGGGAAGGCAATTTCTAAGATCTCCTTGTAGGAAAGAGCATTAGATAGTTCATCACACCAGAAACCTGAAACAGCTTCGTTATTACGAGGGTGAAAAATTATTCTTTTTGCTTTCCTAGAGCTGTACCTCTCTATAGATCCAGTAACTATCATATATTAAGTGACTGTTTTGTGCCACTCACTCTACTAGATCCTTTAAAGGATATAAAGATTTCTCACTTAATTTTTATAACCCTTTGAGATAAGTGTTACTAATAGATTTCAGAGATGAGGAAGCTGAAATTTAGGTTATCAGTAACTTGACATAGAAAGTGGCTGATTCAGGAGCTGCCCTTGGTTCTTTCTGATTCCAAAGTCTTTTCTGGAGCTCCCATAAACAATAGGAATTAAAATCATCCTTTTTAGGACAATCCAGCAATCTGCATCCCCTTGCTTGATTCAACAATTCCTTTTCCAGAAATTCAGCCTGTGAGAATAACTGAACAAGATTCCAAAGTAGTATACACAAAGAGATCCATTGCAATGTTGTGTATGATATAAAACATTGGCAACCACCAAAGAGTCCACTGAGACTAAAAAAAGTAACTTTGATAAATCGGCACACTGAAGTAGTATATACTTGGTTAAAAGGCTCAAGGTAAGGTATATATTGATATATAACTTCTATTTATTTTGAGATAAAAGAAGCAAATCCTAGAAGAAAGTTATAATAGAAGTACACATGTGTATGTGTGTACGTCTGTGTGTCAGGAGAGGAAGATACATGGCAAACTTACCAGTGGTTTCATTCTCTTCAAATTATTTAAATTTTTAAGCAACTACAGTATCAAATAAAAAAGATAAAGTTTGTTCATTTGGAAGACGAAGTCCCTGCTCTTTTCCCCTCAAAAGTCAAGCTCCTGGTGCCTTCCGGCCCAGCTTTTGACAGTGACATCAAGGGATCTTTGGGAGAGATGCAAATATCTTGATTCAGATTTGCAAATCTAATTTACGTGTCTGTCACCCTCACTTGACTCTCTGAGATCCTCTGATGGATGAGTGAGGGAAGGAGGGAAGGAAGAAGAGAAGGAGAGAAGGAGGGAAGGAAGGGTGGAAGGAAGGAAGAAAGAAAGGGAGGACAGAAGGAAAGAAGGAAGGAAAGAAAGGAAGGAAGAAAGGAAGGAAGGAAGGAAGGAAGGAAGGAAGGAAGGAAGGGTTCATCGATGATATTTAACTTTAAAAAGCTAATGATGTGTTCAAAGCCCTCATCACTGAACCATAATAGCCCATTATGAATCAATTAATCAAAGCCCGAGCTAAAGGTGCTGCTGTTAAGACAGAGTCCGGGGTCATGAATCTGGGGATAGGCAATGGATGTAAGCCCTGGATTTTCTACCTAGAGGTTTTGTGAAAACGACTTTTCATCTGAGTTTTAGATTCATCATCCATAAAATTGATAGGATAATACTGACATTAGAGGACAAAATTAGATAAAATATGCGAAAGGCCTGGCACCTAGTAGACATTCAATTCAATAAATATTTGCCATCGCCATTATTACACAGCCTATTAGGTGAAAGAGTGTGTGTGCTATGAGAAGCTCACAGGAGCATGAGAGTACAAAACTAAGGATTGCTTTTAAGCTGCTGATAGTCACTTGAGATCTAACATCAATCAGTGGCTGTAACAGTAATGTCCCCATATCCTCCAGGTGGTCAGATGGATCTCCTAGGTAATCTGCCTTGAAAAGCATCCACTAGACCTTTTTGACTCTTGGGCAAGAATGGAATGACACAGATGTAATGTGTCTCCCAAAAACTGAAAGTTGAAATCTTTGGTAACCTCTTGGTTTCATGTAGTTAAAGAAATTTTCTGATTTACAACATAAAGAAACAAATCAAAATGAAGATACTAGGGACTCAGATTCATCACTAGTGGGAGTAGAACCTGGGAAAACCTTTCCTGGGGGAGGGAACAGGGTGAACTGACAATATCTACCAGGGTGTAGTTACCCTGCAATTCAGCAGTTGTTCACCCAAGAGTTTATCCTAGAAAAATACCTGCATAAGTGTGGAATTCTACATGACCAGTGTGAAACACTGTTTGCAGGAGTGAAAAATCATCAACAACCCAAATCAATAGGGAAACGGCTAAATAAATTATGATACATCCCTCCAGCAGTATATCCCGCAGCTGTTAGAATGAAATTGATGTACGTATATTTCCATGATAAAAAAGCGCCAGATATATGAGTAAGTGAAGAAACAAATCGCAGGGCAATAAGAGACCAATTTTACCAAAAAAAAAAAAAAAATGATAATAATAACGTGGGTGTGTGTGTGTATACATATATATATCTGGAAAAATTATTCTATTTGAGGGTAATATAAGAGGCTTTCACTTTCTACTGTATGCAGTACCTTATCATATCAATATGTTAAATGAGCATGTGTTAATTACTTTGGTGATTTAAAAAGTGTTATTTTTAAAATTCCAGTTATTAATGGGAAGAAAGTTAAAATATGGGACAAAGAATTACTTTGTTGAAATCTTAAACTCTCCTTTTCAATATTCTTTGTGTCCAAGGCCCTTTGACCTTTAGTCAGAAAACTGGCAATTCCCCATAATTCTGTTAGCTAACCCGATAGGTTTGACTGATGGTAAATGGGACAGGATACTATCTAGAATGGTCTTTTTCTTTTCTTTTCTTTTCTTTTTTCCAAAATGAACAAAAGCCTAATATACAACCTGGCTGTGAAATATGTAATTGGAAGAAGTATTGCCCCTTGGTTAAAGAAGTGACCTCCAATGGGCAATAATTCCTCTAGATTGAACATTCTGTTACAATCGTCCACAGAAACTTAAAGAGGTTATTTCCTTGATCTGCAGGGCATTCATTTTCTGCTATAAGCATCCCACAGAGTAATGTATATACCCTACATATAGAAGATTCATGGCATTTCTTTAGTGCTTTTCCCCTGAACTTCTCAATACAAGTGGTGCTCGTGAAAATGCTTTGATCTGAATCACTTTTGAGCCATAGCAGTCAAGCATTCCTATCCACTCTTCCCTCTTATTTCCACCACTGTTGCATATTCTTTCTTTAAAAAAAAATCACCCTACTCACTTAAAATCCAAAAAAAAAAAAAAACACACACACACACACCAAAAACCAAAAACCAAATAAAAAATGTCTCCCACCTACCAAATTGGCCAAAATTGAAGACATGGACAAAATTCGGGGTTGATGAGTGCACACGCAGGCACCATCCGGGAGATACAAATCAGTATACTCTTCCCAGGAGATAGTTTGGTAATGTGTATCAAAATGGAAAATGTGAATCCCTTTGACCCAGCCATCTCCCACAGAAGTGAAAAGATGTATGCTTCATGAAAATCTATATATAACTTGTTCTGTCTTTAGGACAGAACAGATTTAAAAACTGTAGAATATTCAGACAATAGAACATTAGTTCTGAAAGAGTTAACAGACAAAAGGTTACTATAGTAGATGGAAGAGTGCCGTCCAAAAATTCGTATCTACCTCAAACCTCAGAATGTAACCCTTATTTGAAAATGAGATGTTTGCAGATGTAAAGGTCTCAAGATGAAATCATCCTGACTTTTTGGGCGGGCTCTAAATCTAATGACTGCTGTCCTTATAAGAAAAGAAGACACTGAGAAATACACAGACACAGGGAAGAAGGCCATACGGTGACAGAGACAGGGATTGAAGTGTTGTAGCTCTAAGCTAAAGAATGCCAAGCATTGGGGCGCCTGGGTGGCTCAGTCACTTAAGTGGTCCACTTGCACTCAGGTCATGATCTTACAGTTTGTGAGTCCAAGTCCCACACCTGGGTCTCTGCTGTCAGCACAGAGCCTACTTCAGATCCTCTGTCCCCCCGCCGCCCACCTCTCTCCCCTCTCTCTATCCCTCTCCCCCCCAACCCCCCACCCACCACACACACTCTCTTTCTCTCCCTCAAAAATAAATATTCATTTCTTTTTAGTGCCAAGGATTACCAGCAACCACAGGAAGCTAGAAGAGAGGCATGGAACAGATTCCCCCTCAAAGCCTCCAGAAGAAACTAATCCTGTTGACACCTTGATTTCAGACTCCTGGGCTCCTGAATGTGAGAAAACAAATTTCTGTTATTTTAAGACACTCAGTTTGTGGTCATTTGTTATGGCAACTGTAGGAAACAAACACAGATTTAATGTTGGGATTTGTTTAAAAATGATCCAGTGGTGGGTTGGGGGTAGGGAGAGAGTTGGAGAGAGGTATGGATAGAGGAGACAAAATCAGATAATAATACCTGGGAGTTATACAATATTCTGAATGCTTTGTATATATTTAAAACTTGCCATAATGAAAGGTGAAAGAAATACTGTGTAGATTTAAATATATTGATGTAGAAGGATACGTATGAACATATTGTTGAGTAGAATAAAATAGGTCACCAAACATATTGGTATTATTTTATGATTTTTCCTGAAGAGAGAGATTCCCAGAAGGATGTTTATTAAGATGTTAACCAGTTGTTTCTGGGTATGTCATTTGAGTTGATGTCTTCATATTTTTTGTATTGTTGGGATTTTTTACAGTAAGGATGATTGATTTTTATTTTTTAAAATCAGCTATTTTCAACAATAGTAATAGTAATAATGATAATAATAATGTCCTCTTTGCCCCATAACAAATATTTCCTTCTTCACCCCCTGCCCTGCCCTCCATCAGTCCAGACTTATCACAGGCATTTATCACAGGCACTGTGATTTCCATTCTCTTTTTTTTTTTTATTATTACTTAAACATTTATTTATTTCTGAGAGAGAGAGAGAGAGAGAGTGAGCAGGGAAGGGCAGAGAGAGAGGGAGACACAGAATCCAAAGCAGGCTCCAGGCTCTGAGCTGTCAGCAGGGAGCCCCACACAGGGCTCCAAGTCACAAACTGTGAGATCATGATTGACGCTTAACCAACTGAGCCACCCAGGTACCCCCTCCTTGTAAAGAAAAGAGGGTCATTTTAAAGAAAACTGAGGGTCAAGGAAATAACCCCTCTAACATCACTAAGAATTTTGAATCGGAATTCCAAATGAAGCCCAGAGTTTGCCAAAAGTAAAGTATCACTGTCCGCTGTTACCTTAGACATTTCATTCTATCAGCAAGAGACTTGAGGGAGTTTACTCCATTCAGACATCACCAGATTCTCTCCTACCTTCAGCCCGGCCTCTGGCTGTGACAGGGATACCTCAAGACCTGTGTTCTCTCCTCACGTATCAAGAGGTATCAAGAGGGTCATCCTTTGCTACAGTGATGTTCAAGTTATGCTAGAGGAAGAAATGAGATTCAGGAAGAGATTCTCATCCTTCTAACCTCCCCCTACTCCAGCCAGCCAAGCTTTGGGAATGCAAGGGAAATATCCAAAGAGGGCTTAAATTTCAGTGGGTGAAAGAAATAACTCTAGCCTCGAGACCAAATGCATGACATACTTGATCCCCACTCCCAGGTCTGCAACAGTCATTGCTAACTGACCATGGCATTCTTTCAGACTGGAGATTGGATGACAATTCGGTAGGGATCTGCTCCCTACAGAGTTGGTTCATGAGATGAAAGCTATTTGCCATCCCTAGGTCCTTTTCTGGAAAAAAAATTCTGATCCAAGGCCAAAGTGGAAGTGAGGGAAATCTTAGAAAAAGAATGATAACAGGGGCGCCTGGGTGGCTCAGTCGGTTAAAGATCCGACTTCGGCTCTGGTCGTGATCTCACAGTTTGTAGGTTCAAGCTCCATGTCGGGTTCTGTGCTGACAGCCCAGAGCCTGGAGCCTGCTTCAAATTCTGTGTCTCCCTCTCTCTCTTCCCATCCCCGGCAACAACTCTGTCTCTCTGTCTCTCAAAAATAAACATTAAAAAAAAGAAGAAGAAGAATGGTAATAATCACACATTTTATTTAGCAACTACTAAGCACCTACTATGTGCCACCAATGGCAATACAAAGAAAACTAAGACACAGTCTCTGTCCTTAAAGAATTTATAGAGACAGCAAATTGCTTTAGAAATTAGGAAGTTAGACTTCAGAAAGACCAAAAAAACAAGATGCACAAGATTCTATGAAGGGATCCTTCTCTTTGGCTAGAGCTACACTCTTCCAAAGGCAAAGTCAGAGCTTAGATTTCTAAGAACTACAACCCAGGGGCTGCTCTAGTTAATGTACAGGCTTTATTCTTTGCTATGCCCAGAAAACACAAGGAACACAGGAAATCCAAAGATGCTAACTCTCTCCAAACTATAGAAATACTCAGTCCTGGGGTGCCTGGGTGTCTCATCGGTTGAGAGTCCAACTTTGGCTCAGGTCATGATCTCATGGTTCATGAGTTCGAGCCCCACATTGGACTCCCTGCTGTCAGCACGGAACCTGTTTCCAATCCTTTACCTCTTCCCTGCTCTCTCTCTCTCTCTCTCTTTTTCTCTCCCTCTCCCTTCCTCCCTGTCTCTCTCAAAAATAAATAAAAACATTAAAAAAAAAAAAAAGAAATACTCAGTACTGTCATTTGTTGAGCAGTGTCCAATATTTTCATTACAATCTCTAATCCTCACAACAGGTCTGCAAAGTAGATGTTATTATCCTCATTTGACTCATGAGGAAAATAAAGTACCTAGATGTTGAAGTAACATGATCAGAAAATTGTCTTTATAAGGTGGAAATGGTATTTAAAACCAGGTCTCTCTGAGTCTATGTGCTTTATACCACACCAGACCACCTCTGAAAAGGGAAAAAATATGCATGTGGGTTTGAGTGAACAAGTACATATATATATATACATATATGTACATATATACAGTACATATATACATATAGTACATATATATGTGCATGTATGTACCCAGTGAAGAACAAAACCCATACAGTTACTGAGAAGGACACCTGCATTTCTATGAATCACCACAACTAAACAGTAACGGATACCATTAACACACTGACTGCAGGCATACAAATTGAAGAAAGTGGCTTCTGATCATCGGGAATGTTCTCCAAAACATTCAATTCAATGGACTCAAATCCAGAAATTTCCCATTGGACACCTTCTCCACTGCTTATATAGCAACCAAGAACCTCATCCTATTATTTGAAGATACTGGAGACCAAGCGCATATGAAATCATTTCAACAGAACAGCAGCAGGAAGAATTCTGCTGCCTTCATCTTGGTCTTGTCACTGCTTTCTTCTAAGTTATCGTGAGGCCAAGGGACTGCAAGTCAAAGTGGGAGAGACAGGAAGGAAACAAAGAGAAATAAACAGAGCCGACAGACTTTGGAGGAGAGCGAGATGAGGGACAGAACCCACTTCATCAGCCCAAAGGCCTCCAAGAGAAAAGAAAACCATCTAAGGAAACCAGACCAGTCTGACCCAAAGGTACCGCGAAATGAAAAACAACACAAAACAAAAAGCAAAACGCTTTGCATCAAATAAGAGCTTTCTTCCCTGAATAAATGCCTCAGATTAGTTAATCACCTGAAATTAAAACACACGGTTCTCCTATTTAGTTTTTTTATAGTGCCAACATGTTCCAGTGTTCAAGTCGAAGCCAAAGATTAAACATCCTTATATTTGTGTTGTGATTTTACTGCCAAATGCAAATATCTAAGTGTAAGTAAGTCATTACTCTCCTGCTGTTGTGGTCTGATTAATTCCCACAATATCAGCCAGCAATTCATTTTATCCCTTGGCATCACAAGTCCAGTTGAAGGAGATAAGTGGCTGATAAAAGATCTCTGAGAACAGTTATAAATGATTCACTTTAAAAGAATAATAAAGCAGCTCCTGGATAAGCGCAGCTGAGTAAACCCTCCATACATTGCGCAAAACTAATTTAGTTTAAAAACTTCAGCAAATTATAGTCAATAATCTTCACTGTCACCCTGCTGCTCACAAAACTTTCGAGAAGAAACTTAATGCTGAAATGCAAATATTTAATTAGATTTTAATGGTGAGGTTTATTTTTCCTAAATCTGGTCATCTGTCTCAATTACGTTCTCCATTTTTTACAGTTAACCAAGAATTGTCATCCCCATGGGGCTTTGGGGGATGTTTTCTCTTTCCTAATTCCTGTTTAACATTTGCTTTTTCACAAGTGTAGCTCTCATGGAAAGGAATTTGGTTCATTGTTTCTCTTTTGGAAAATAGAAACATTGTGGGGGGGGGGGGGAGAAAGAGCATGTGCTTTTAAAGCTAATTGTCCTTCTGTCCTAATAACAGAGCATCTTTAGTAGCTAAACAATTAATGGTCTTTTCCTACCTCACTGCACAGGGCAATTAATATACGTTTTTATCGTTGAAGACCCAGTTAATGCAGTTCTGCAGACACGTGAAAATTCTGAAGCTCTATTTCTTCCAAACCCATTCTATAGTCTAGATTTTACATTAATTTGCAGAAATTAGTGAAATGTGGCTATTCACACCCCTTTCAACAAAAACAGTGTTAAATTCGGTCATAAAACTTTTCAGAACTGTTACAGGGGGCGAAGTATTGAAACTCTGAAAGGGTTCCTGAAATTTCTTTGTTCGAATCATCAAGCTCTGTCCCCTGCTTCAGACCCATCTTTGTACTCTCGGCTCTGTGACACTGTGGCTGGAACCCCGAGGTTCTGTTCTCCTTTGCCACCGCTGGGAGACTCCGCCACCAGGGGGCGCTCAGGGGGAGGCAGGGACTTGCCAGCGCGTCTGCGCCCAGCTGTTGCGAGCGGCACCCCAGGGGCTCCGCTTCCCCAACGCAGCAGCAGCTTGCTCCAGCAGCAGCAGCTGACCCCAGATAGCAGTTTCTGCAGCTCTGCAGCTCATCCGTCGCACACTGTCAGACGCACTAACACCAGCCGGCAGTGCACTTCCCCAGAGATCAGGTTCCAGGACCGGGGCCCCTTCCTCCAAGCCTCTAGGTTTGATAATTCCATCCTCGTTGGCTTTGTTCCCCCCCGCCCAGTGGCTGGTCACTGCTTCCTGCAGCTGCTATGTCTGTAGTACCTTAATGTTCACTTTGTGTGTTGTCAGTTCTCTAATACCTTTCATACGGTGTTTAATACTGAATTCTGAAATTAATTGGCGTGGTTTCTGTCTCCTGGCTGCACCCTACCTGATACACCCAGTTTCTTTTCAATCCCAGCCCTGCCACTTAGGAGCTGCGTGACCTTGGCAGATCACTTAAACTTTTGGAACTTTACTCTTTATTCAAAATGGGTACGATATCCCAGAGTTGTCAGGATTAATGAGATAATTCATGACCAAGTGACATACGTAATATAGGGGGTGTGGGGGGGGTGGGGAGGAGGAACGCTGATTCCTTTCCCCTTCACCTTTTATAGTTTCGAGTTCTCCCATTTACAACGGATAAAAGTTATGCTCTTTCATTACTGAGAATAAATTCATTCTTTATCCTTCTTGACAACTTACATTGTGCAACTGCACTTTTAAAATCACCCCGGTTAGCTCTTCCACAATGCCTTAATTCCAGGTGCAATAATCACAGTAACTCTCTAGGTCCTGTCACTACGGTTTTATGTTAACCATATTCTTTTCCACTGTCTTCTGCCAGCCTGTCTTTGGGTTATTTTGCCAATGCTCAGACATTTTTCTTTAAGACATTCCTGCATCTCTTGTTCTCTCCCCATATGGCTTCTGGAGCTGGCCTTCTTTTCCCTTATCTTACCCCGTGACACAGCCTCACTTTCACCCCTCAGTGCTCACACTTATTCCGTTGCTCCCTAGAAATCTCCTGTATTGGTTTAAAAAAAAAATGCATATCAGGTCATACGTGTCTTTTATAAACATGGAATTCCTCTTTGCCCATCACTTTTCCTTTGTGAAACTTTTAGACTATGGTTCATAATAGGCCCTTGATAAATATCCACTGAGTGAAAAAAATTAATGAAATCTCCATTTATCCCAGTCATCAATGTTTTATGTTCTCTCCTATCCAAATGCTTTGGCTGTTACCTTTTGAAAGCTGCTATTTTCTCACTCACAGCAAGGAAGAATAAACTTGAGTCATATTCCTCTTTCTGTTCTACTCTCTCCATTAATGTTATAATACAAAAACAAAACTTCAAAGACGCAAAGGGATAGGAGATATTTAAAGATCTAAGGCATTGTGTCCTTATGTCTAATCTTCTTTCACTCAAAAAACACTCTAAATTTTTTTTGTATAATCTATTGTTTGATAAGGCACTTAGGCACACTCTCTGTATGGACAAGCCATATTAGGTTATGGATATTCAGTGATAGCTTCTGCAGCCGTGTGTGTGTGTGTGTGTGTGTGTGTGTATTTGGTGAGTTACACTCATTTTTTACAAATCTATTTGTTTAGATCTACCTTATTACCACCAAGATTGTAAGGCAAACAGACACTGTTCAAACGGACACACTTTCTATATAAATATTTTTAAATTGTTCAGTGTGACAGATCTCTTTTCCTACAGTTACGTCACACAGAACCTAAAGCTTCACAGTTTAATATTTCTGTATTAATATTCCTACTAAAATGTTATGGCATCTTCGGTTCCTAGAGTTTCACTCTCCATCCCTCTTCTTAAAATAGAATCCTCATATCATGGATTTATCATCTGCTTTTTCCACAAAATTCTATTTTTAAATCTCCAGTTTATATTCCCCAGACACGTGATGAATTAGGTGTTGACCTTAATTGTTTTGAGACTTTAAAGAGACAGTGGAAACCATTTGTGTAATGGCCTTCCACCACCATTTGAAGAAAATGGAACCAAGCCCAAGAGAGCTGATATAAGTTGGCCAATTTACAAAGCAGGAACGGCAGAACTGAGAAGAAGTTTAGATCCCCTGAATGTCAAGCCAATGTTCTTCCTCTTCATGTTTATTATATTACTTCTTTGGAAACCCCTGAGGCTTCTGTCAAATCTTGACTACCTGGAGGGAACTATTTTATTATATCTGATCTCTCTTCATTCCACTTTGGTGTATATTTTTTCTATATTTCTTTCCACCTCATAATGTATACACAAAAGTTTGAATGATTCCTTCTCAGTACCACACTGCCCTGCTACTGCTGCTATGGGCATCCCTCCTAACTGAGAGGCCACTTGAGTGAAAGGAAGAAAACTCAGATGTTAAAAACATGTGTAAGCTTAGGACTTCCCATTTCAAGACGGTGGACTGAACATATTTCCCTTTACAAATCAAAAGAAGAAAAAAAATTTTTTGAGAAAGAGAGGGCATAAGTGAGCGAGGGGCAGAGAGAGAAAGAGGGAATCCCAGGAGGAAGAGAGAGAGAGAAAGAGAGAGAGACAGAAGCAGGACTCACCCGAAGTGGGGCTCCTGTTCACCCAGAGAGGGGCTTGAGGTCACCTGAAGAGGGGCTCCAGCTCACCCTATGGGGGGCTCACCCGATATGGGACTCAAACTCACAAACAGATCATGACCTGAGCCCAGGTCAGATGTTTAACGACTGAGCCACCCAGGGACCCAAGAAGAAATGTTTTTAAAATAAACACAGAATGGATGTATATAGATTGTTTGAAAAGATTAGAGGACCTTTCAACAGACCACAAAAAAATGTAGGAAATCGTTCAAATATATAAAGTTTCTGGGAAGCTACAGAGAAATTCTGTTTACCTATTACAAAACTTCTTTAATGACCTCATGACTAAACCACAGCACACTTCTTTATATTATTTGACCTTTAGAGGTGCCTGGGTGGCTCAGTCGGTTAAGCATCCGACTTTGGCTCAGGTCATGATCTCACGATTTGTGAGTTTGAGTCCTGCGTCAGGCTCTGTGCTGACAGCTTAGAGTCTGGACCCTGCTTCAGATTCGGTGTCTCCCTCTCTCTCTGCCCCTCCCGTGCCCATACTCTGTCTCTCTCTCTCTCTCTCTCAAAAATAAATAAACATTAAAACATTTTTTAAACAATATTTGAACTTTAGCTTGTAGCTAAAAGGAAAGAGAAAGGAAATAATATTTATATACTGTTTCATTTTAATCCTCACAATAACTATAAATTTGGATTATTATCCCCATTTTGCAGATGAGGAAATTGAGCTCCAGAGAAGTTGAATAACCCAAGTCCCCATAGTTAGTTAGTGACAGAATAGGAATGGCCTGAGTAATTTCCACTACACCAAGACATGTCCCCACAGAGTGGGAAGACAAGCGCTTTTTACACACTACCATATGACAGGTGGGGACCAGGTGCAAAATTATTAGTGACACTGCACTGTGCAGGTAGTTTGAGTTGAGTAGGGAATTTACAGGAAGAATTTGAGTAAGACAAAGATGTCTAACCCAATTTACAGTAAGAAACCCTGAAGAAGGTAGAGGACACATCAGTTCCTTGGGTCACAGAAGCCACAGGTGCCATTCAAGAATGGAAGCCATCTTCTTGCCAGTTAATATAGTGACTACCCACAGTCTCTCTTCTAGTCCCAGCTTGGATCCAGAGTGCACATTTGTGAGATGGCCGATCAGAGATTAGAAAGGTGGGCTGGGACTGAAACAAGATCAAATCCATGGTCTTGTTCTCATGAGCACATACCCTAACACTCTGGGTGCTCTCAGACATAAGCTACATGTTATTTCCTTGAAGTCTTAAAATCATCACTGAGGGAACCATGACAAGTCCACTGGGAAAAGTAAACCAAGAGACACAAATGCCAGTCATTCTCCCACCTCCTGGAAATCTTAGCAGCCTCCATAGAGTTGGCTGTGCATGCGTTGGTCACTGGCTTCGAGCTCAGAGATCTCACAGATGGGCCTTCAGGAGGTCCTGGGAGATTTCAATCTGCAGTTTTCCCCCTATTGTGATTCAGCCCGTGAGCATGACTTTCTGCTGTCATAACACATTCTTATTTTAAGATACTCTCCTTTGAGAAAGAACTCAACAACATAGAAAAAAAAGAAGGAAGAAATGAACTAACGTTTATTAAATGTCTACTATGTACTGGACCCAGCCTGAAGTTTTAACTATGTTACCTTATTTAATTTCCACAAAAACTCCATTAGGTAAGATGAGCGTCTAATTTGGTAGGCAATGAAACTGAAGATGTGTGAGATTAAGAAACCTACTCAAGTTCACAGTAAGTAAGGTTGTGAACCTAAGATTCAGACATGGGTCTATTTGTCAATGAAATCCATGTTCTTCCTTAAATTAGCTTCTATAAAATAGAAAAACTGAATGTTTCCTATCCAACAGCCTATCCTATACGTCCATGGATTTGTATGTAAAAGAAAATATCGTTCAGAAACTATCCTTACTCTTTTGCTAACTTCTGCTCAGAAATAATTTGATATAAAATACCATTTGCCTCTTTTTTTGGGGAGAGGGGGGTAAGTCTGTCTAAATACAGAAAATATTGCGCCATTACCTAGTAAATTGTTTTTTTACATACCATAGTTTATCATCTGCAGATACTGTCAGGCCCTGATGTTTGAGTCATTATGCTTATGGGATTTAATTTTTAATGATGCAAAAATTATGCACAATATACCATCATTTCTCTCCCAAACCCAGAATCTGATAGCTAATAATTGCTCCTTACTTAGTTTGCTGACGCTCTGTGATATTAATTAGAATGCGGCTGGAGTCAGAAAAGTGTCTCTCTGAAAATGGCCTTTATGGATTCTGTGCTCATTTTCTTCCAATACCTTCAAGATTAAAGTTGTTGGGTACACACATCAACAATTTTCTCCCTGGCAGACTCTTCTACGAATAAGACATAAGATCTGGAAAAGCCAGTTGGTGATCTTTCCACTTCTTCTGAGTGCAAAGAGCTCTATAGTCATATTCAGGTAATACTAGCTCGTTTAGTTTTGTAAAAAAAAAAAAAAAAAAATGCTAAACGGAAATTATTTTAATATTGAAGAATTGATACGCTAAAAATACATAAAAATCTATGTTAACGTTGAAGAATGTTTTCCCTGGGACAAATTGCAACTCCTGTCTCCCGTTCACTCTTAGACCCAGCGAGAGGCGCCTGCCCTGGGTCCCAGGCTTAAAAGACACCACCCTAGGGTCCTTCTCCAGCCACACCCTTTCCCTGAGATGAGAAGTCTTTAAGGCCGAGAAGACACGCCCACCAAAGCCAGATGCCTTCCCTCTTATTGCGCCCCCAGGATGCACAGTCCTAAGCCTCCGAGGTGAATACAGACAGGGTAACTGTTCTGGAGCTTGCGGAAGAGCTCGCACACGTAGCCCGGGATGTCCTCACGGGTGCCTCTCAGGCCTCTTACAGTGCAGGAACACGTGAGCGTGGGAGAAGAGGGTGGACTGCGGTCCAAGATCGCGGCCTGCCCTCCTTGTACTCACCCACTCTACAGTGGAGCACCGCAGAGTCTTCCGTGTCATAGGCATATTTGTAAAATAGGATGATGGAACATATTTAATCGTTTGCTAGATAGATTGAAAATTTTATTTTATTTTATTTTATTTTATTTAAATTTTTTTTAACATTTATTTATTTTTGAGACTGAGAGAGACAGAGCATGAATGGGGGAGGGTCAGAGAGAGAGAGAGAGACAGAATCTGAAACAGGCTCCAGGCTCTGAGCTGTCAGCACAGAGCCCGATGCGGGGCTTGAACTCACAGACCGCAAGATCATGACCTGAGCTGAAGTCGGACGCTTAACCGACTGAGCCATCGAGGCGCCCCTAGATTGAAAATTTTAAATATTTATCTTTTTTATGTTTGTTTATCTTGAGAGAGAGAGAGAGAGCTCAAGCAGGAAATGGGGAGAGACAAAGGGACAGAATCCCGAGCAGGCTCTGCGCTGTCAGTGCAGAGGCCGATTAGAGGTTCCAACTCACAAACCGTAAGATCATGACTCAAGGCAAAATCAAGAATCAGACACTCAACCGACTGAGCCACCCAGATGCCCCTACAGCCTTAAATATTTAGCCACGTGGGGGCACCTGAGTGGCTCAGTCGGTTCAGCGTCTGACTCTTGATTTCAGCTCAGGTCATGATCCCAGGGTCATGGGATCGAGCCTGACATCTGCTTAAGATTCTCTCTCTCTCCCTCTGCCTCTCTTCCCTGCTCATACATACACACACACACTCTTTCTCTCTCTAAAATAATAAATAAATAAATAAATAAATAAATAAATAGACATATGGTATCTAGGCCTCTATTTGTACTCAGTCCTGAGCCTCACAAATATTTGGGAAAGCCTGACAGACCAAAGAAAAAGAGAAGAATAGAGGGAAAAATTTATTCTTTCACAGCTCGTCATCACTTTTCCTATTCATAAATCTTCAAAGAGACAACTTGTATTCTCTAAATGTATCCATCAAATAAATGATTTACTAAAGGTGAAAATGATTTCATTTGCCGACTACATATCAATATTTGCTTCAAGCAAATAAACATTAAATTACCCACCCACATCTACCACACAGAGTACGGTAAGAGGGCTTGACAAAGCAAATGGAAGAGCTCCCCAGAGCTCCTTCAGTAGTTACACATTCTATCACATTCCATCCCAGGACCACAGTGCATTGGTCACAGCAGCAATTGCATCTGCCACAAACAGTTATGGGAGCCACATTGTCTCTGTGGTATTGAAGGCCAGGTGAATAAGAGAGTGAAACCCCAGCTCTGAAATCACATTTCCTGGAATTTCATTTCTGAAGGTGTATTTTTCAGTAATTTTGAGAGGCAACATGGACCTGGGGAAGGCCAGGAATTTTTCAAATCAGATGGACTTAGAGTTGAGGTTTAGCTCTGAGGCATTAGAACCTTATTCGTCATGTACACCAACTTTCTGAAGCCCAGACTCCTCACCTGTAAAATCATACAGCCTAGTTCATCAGGCTATCATACAAGTCAAATGAAAAAACGGTTAACACCCACCGGCATCTCCGGCCCATAGCAAGTGCACAATAAATGTTGATTCTCACTTTTCCCTTTTTTCTCTTCTGCGGCTGAGTTTGATTCTTACCTGCATTCCTTACCTTTGACAAACAAATCAACTTTAGTTCTTCAGATCTGCAACTAATATTTGGTTCCTGAGTATTTCTTTCTTCTGACCTATTTTTGATTTCATCATTCTTTTTCAATTCCCTCTCTGTGTCTCCTATCCATCCTCCCACAAAAGAATCAGCAAAGCAAGCGAGGAAGAATAGAGAGTGGGAGGAAGGTCATTCATCCTTCATCACTGCCATGTCCAAATTGCCATCAAGAGTTCTCGAGGTCCCCTCAGATCAACATGAGTGTCCACCCTCTTCAAATTTGGTACATGCTTGCAAATTCACATATGACAGGAGCTCTATAAATTTCATTCTTCCTGTAACCAAGATAATTTGCATCACAATTACAGCCACCAGGAGACATTTGACTCTGCAACATGCACCATTTGCAAATCCCTGCAATGGAGAATCACTTTTGCACTTGATGGAAAGGAGAAGGTGGGGGAGTTGGTCATTTACCATAATGACTTTTTCATGATAAGCAGCCAGCATCTGTGATTATTTCCAAAGGCAGTGAATAGGTTCAAAGTCTTACATTATTGGACTTTAATTAGGAGTCTAGTTTGCATACATTTTAAATGTTAATCACTGTTCAGTGAGCCGGTGAACTCAGATAGGTCACCCACAACCTACTCTCTCCATAAAGAACTTTTCTTCTTTTCCTTTTGGTTGAGATGTAAAGCACCGTGGGGAAGGGGCACAAGATTGTGTTTCTCAAAATAAATTGGAAAGGGCAGGAAGAGTTCAGAATGATGACTCTGAGGTTTGCAAATCTCACCACGTCTACTACATTTTGACAACACTCCTTCCTACTCCCAAAAATGTGGAACAATCCATACTGGCTATAAATTTTATTGATTTTGGACACTATTTGGGGACCTCCGGACATAATTTCAGGCACCGTGGCACATACAGAAAGAGAGTCGAATATTTTTGGCGTAAAATTAGTCTGAGCTGGATTTGAGAAAGTCATCTGAACCGGGAACTCTGTCCCTCGTCCGTGACCCAATTTCACCTCCTGGCAAATTGAGACTAACGCAACAACTGTATTTTCTTGGATAAAATAGTCCATTATTATAAAATTAACTCCCTCCTCTCTTTCTGACATTAAAATGTCTCTTCTTTTATAAAACTGATTCTTAGTAGGTGGTGGTCATGTTTGTTTGTATCTTAATATGTCCTTGCTTAGTAAATTTAAAAGTTCATCAGTGTCCTCAATTAAAAAAAAAAAAAAATCCTTGGTAAAGGGGTGAAATTCTCAAATCTGCAGAATGTTGAATTAATTATACCTCAAGTTCCAGGATTCATCAGACAAGAAACTATGCTGCACAGGTCTGCTAAAGACCTGACTTTGACTCTGCTATTTTTGATCTTTCTTTTCCAATCCAAGACAATGTTTAAAAGTCAATATTTCTCCATTTCCTGCCTCTCCCTCTTAATGAGAAAGGACAAACACTTGAAAACAAAAATGTACGCAAGGTGCTTGAAGACAGAAATTATTTCCTCAAAGTGCTTTAATCATGCTATTGAAAACCACTTCCTCCAGTGGCCTAATCACACAAATCATAGTAAAATGTTAAAGACGAAGTTCAATTGGACCAATTGCCTGCAATGGTTTCTCAGAAATGGATTACTTGCTATTAAACGGTAAAGTCATTCTGCTACAAATTAACATGCTCAGATGGTCTCTAGATTGAAACTTCACATTTCCTGTCTAGATCATGCACACGGATGTTTGGTTTGGAGATGTTGGGGAGGAGAATTTTCTCTTTTACTCTTCATGATTCTTTGGATGGTTTAATAATCAAATTAACATAAGACAGATTAACAGGAGAAAACCAAATTTAATTTTGTGTGCGTGGGAACCCCACATGCATGAGAGGTTCAAAGACAGAAAGATCAAAGGAATTATATATACTATCCTGAGCTAAGGAATTGGATAGAGGCTTGGGGAATGAAAGAAGAAGAGGGCAATTCACAGGGCAATACGAAGAGCCAATGTTTGGTAATTAGAAGTTTGTTCATACAGATGGGTCACTTGGAGACAACTTTATCTCTGATAATAACTTTTAGTCTATGTTACATGTCAAATCCCAGCTAATTTATTACATTTTTATTACAAATCAGGATATGGAGTTAAAACTATATAAATCAACCAATCCATCTATTTGTTTTAGATTTATTCTAAATCCCACAATCTCCTCTGTGACTAAGTGTCCATCAGTTCACCAGGCTCTGAGTACCCTTTCCACATCGGAATCTTTACTTGTTTTCCTAAGGCATGTTTCCACATTTTGGAGAGAAAGTAGATATAGCAGAGTTTCTTTAATTCCCTCCAATTTCTCTTACTCAACAGGCAATGAATATTCATACCATATGATCCAGCAATCCCACTTCTGGTATATATCCAAAGGAAATGAAAACAGAATATTGTAATATCTCACTCCCGTGTTCATGGCAGCACTATTCACAATAGCCAGGATATAGAAACAACCTAAGCGTCCAACAACAGATGAATGGGAAAAATACATGTGGTATATACACACAATGGAATATTATTCAGCCTTGAGAAAGAAGGACAGCCTACCATTTATGACAACATGAGTGAACTTTAAGAACATTATGCTAAGTGAGATAACACAGACAAAGACAAATACTGCATGGTATCATTGATACGTAGAATCAAACTCGTATGTAGAGCCAAACTCAAAGACATAGAGAGTAGAAAAGTGGTTGCCAGGGCCTGCTGGGATGGGGAAATAGGAAGAGGTTGGCAAAAGGGTACAAACTTTCAGCTATAAGATGAATAACATCTCTGAAGATCTAATGGATAACATGATGACAAAAGTTCATTAACATTGTATTGTCTAATTGAAATTTGCTAAGAGAGTAAACCTTAAGTGTTCTCACACACAAACAAAACAAGATAAATATGTGAGGAAGTGGATGTGTTAATTAACTAGATGAGAGGAACCCTCTCACGATGTGTATGTATCTCAAATCATCACGATGTATACTTTAAATATCTAACAATTTTATTTGTCAGCTATACTTCAATAAAGCTGAAAAAAATACCTACGCTGTGCAAACCACCACATTAGGAATTGTAAATGATAATAAGATGTAAAAGGGACAGAACATTGCCCTCAAGGGGCTTGGAATCTACCAGAAAATATAACTAGACAATCTGATTTTTAGCTGATTTTAATTCTCCCACAAAGAGAGGAAATTAGCCACATAATTTTAAAAAGAGATTCTTCATTTTACAAAAAGATTGCTGAACATTTCCTAAATGACAAAAGGACATTCAAAAAACGAGTCGAGGTGCATAAAGCTTTGGGGACACGTATTTGTTACTCTCACAATATTGAAAACAGCTTGGTAGGTTTTTTTTTTCTGTTTTCCAACAGTAGGAACTAATTTCTTTTATTACATAAATTCTTGAATGCTATTTGTTTTTAGGCAGAAAGTGGACTTGAAAACAGGCAATGTATTTGCTATGAACTTTTTAAAATGATACCAAGAATAATCTCCACTTTTCTTTCTCCCACAGACTCTTTCTTTTAATATGCTTATTAAATATTTGCTAACATGTGCATTTGTTTTATAGACTATCAATTTAATATGACCATTTTCATATAAGCTGTAAAAACTCCAACCCTATTATCAGAATCAATATGATATCAAGAAACAAAAACGAGATCTAATTACACGTTAGTGTAGTCATATATCCCCTTAATAACATTCATAAGTTACCAGTTACATAATTAAATGCCAGAGGTGTTATCAAAGATACATTTTAAGGTCTAATTAACTGATAATAATTATGGTTCAATGCTAAGTCTACATGGTAATTAGTGAGACATTAGCAGAGAAAGTCTGCTAATCTGAAAATTATGAAGCTATTCCTCACCTGTTGCATCATGGATGGAGTTCTGCCTCCACAGAAATGGCTTCCGATTCGCAAGTTGGACTCAGAAAGAAAACATGTGGTTTTATGTGCTGCTGCAATAAAATAATATTTACTGTTCCTGGACTCTTTTTTATTTGTAATTGTGGTACACATATAAAATGTACCATGTTAACCATTTTTGAGTGTATAGTTCAGTAGTGTTAAGTATATTCACATTGTTGTGCAGCAATCTCCAGAATTTTTTCACCTCACAAAACTGAAAGTCTGTATTCATTAAACAACTCCTTGTTCTTCCTGCCCCCAGCCTCTGTCAAATCATTCAGCTTTCTGTTTCTGTAGTTTTGACTAGTCTAATGACCTCATGTGAGTAGAATTGCATAGTATTTGCCTTCTGTTACTGGTTTATTTCACTTAGCATGATATCCTCAAGGTTCATCCATGTTGTAGCAAGTGTCAGAATTCCCCTCCTTTTTATGACTGAAACATATTCCATTGTAGACATATCCCCCATTTTGCTTATCTATGTATCTGTCTATGGACACTTGAATTGCTCCCACCTTTTGGATATGTGAACACTGCTCTGTGAACATGAACTCCTCTGTTGATTTGCTATACACAGACACATTTTCAGGGTCAAAAACTTGACCCTTCCTTCAACTTCCAATTGCTTCAATTGCATAGGCAATGCATACCCTCGTGATTATGAACCAGCCTTCTTCTTAGGACAGATGCGCTTTCTCCTAGAAAGAGGTTGAGAAAGATCTAATAAGTACTGTGTCCAATATGTGTCAGGCTCTGTGAAGTGTGCTTTTACTTCTATTTCTAATAAACCTTCAAGTAGATATTAATCTCTCCATTTTACAGATAGAAACTGAAGCTGAGGGTTTAACAATTTGCCCAACGATCTCAAAGTATCAGAGAGGAAAAGCTTTTCCTCCGTCTTCTAAAGTGAATGTATGAGGGCCTACAAATTAAACAAAAGATAGATTAGCAGGAGAACAGGCGCATCATTTTTATCAATATGTACATGCAAAGGAGTTCACAGAAGTGAGACTCTGGGTTTTATATACCATGTTAACAAAAGAAAGGGGCTTCAAGAGACAATAAATTGTGGGGAAAAGATTAGGAAATGTATGGAGGAACTAATGGAAGATCAGGGTTATTTTAGTAAGGTCTGTTTACACAGACTTGTCTCAGTGTCGACCCTCCATCTCTGGTAATAAGAGTGCTCTCCTCTTCCGTGTAGAAGGGGAACACTGTCACAAAGGGAAATTTACACCCTGCTTTTACACAATTTAAGGAGCCGGCAGAGGGGCATCTGGGTGGCTCAGTCAGTTGAGCATCCGACTTCAGCTCAGGTCAGGGTCTCGTAGTTCGTGAGTTCGAACCCCTCGTCAGGCCCCTCGTCGGGCTCTGTGCTGACAGCTCAGATCCTGGAGACTGCTTCGGATTCTGTGTCTCCCTTTCCTTCTGCCCCTTCCCTGCTCACACTCTGTCTCTCTCTCTCTCTCTCAAAAATAAATAAAAATTAAAAAAAAAAAAAAAGAAGAGGACAGAGAACTCCTCCTGCATCTGTCGATCCTCCATTAACTTCAAGTCAAAATAATCTTGACACAAAAGTGGTACATTTGGGGGTGGCATGTTCTGATCCTTTTCAGTAGAAAACAGTGAAATGAGATTAAAATCCAAGTCTTTTGAATCCCACGTACCTCTCCCACTACGTAGATAATGAATAGGAACTGGATATAAATTATAGCGTTTGGGGGAAATCTTCTGCATGTCACATGCGTCTTCCTCTCACCCAGTCACCCCTGTTACAGGCCTAGCCCCTTCCTACGCACAATTGGATGCTGAGGTATAAAATGAGATCATTCTTATGAGAAACTGACAGCCTAGCTGGGAAAAAAACAAAAAAAAATTTCAAGGGAGTGAATCTCTACAGACACATTAGAGAGTCAGTGAAGATATATGACTTGTGATCCCAGTTCTGTCCAGCATGGGTCCTCTGCTAGACATTTCACCTCTTAGCCTCTATGGAAAATGAGGGCATTGGGTTGGATTTCCTTTAAACCCTAAATGTCTGATATGTCATTGCATACATACAGATAGGTGTACATTACCATGTGACTGAAGGCGAGTTGCATATGCCCTTGATGCTTTAGTGAGAAAGGGATTGGAATGTATGGATGAAATCCACCTAAGTGGAAAAACTACTCCAAGAGCAGCCTGCATAGCCTTCTGTGGTACAGAAAAAAGGGAGCCTTCAAGTCCTCCAGAGAAGCCTGGGGACGGGGACAGTGGGGGACAACTGAAGACCTCTCAGGGAAGGTAACACAGACACCATGAGTGTCCTCCAAAGGGCTGGCTCTCCTTCTCCAGCCCTCTGCCCCAGCTTTTCGAGAATTCACAACACATGCACCCACACCTGACCCCCCGACTCCAGCCACCGCACGATTCCCTCTGTTTTCAGGTCTTTTGTCTTGTGTCCTAAAGTCCCAACTGGAACTTTACCAGTACCAGTTGACTGTCATTTTACAGAGGGCTTAGAAATTCTTTCTCAGTGAGCAGTTAGGTCTTTTCATGAAGGTCTTTTTCCTAAACAGAATATTCTGAAGCTATTTTTGTTCTGCTTTCCTTTAAAAAAATCATCCATATATCTATAATACAGAAAAATACAAAAGCAGATTAAAAAAAGAAATGAAAAATAAAAATCACACATTATCCTACCACCCATCCAGAGAAACGCTAACAGTGTGTGTACATGCATGCTGCAAACACACACACACACACACACACACACACACACACACACACACATTGTCTAGGGTAACACTCTGCTATGATTTTGTAATCTGCTTTTTCCACTTCACTATGATCTATCTTGGGGGATGACTCCTCTAGACGTTTGTGATTGGGGACAGTGTTGAAGCCAGATTCCTACACCTTCCCCATGCAGACAAGCAAAGCATGTCTAGGTTTTCTATAGGGCCTGATCCCTAGAGGGTAAGCCAAGGTCTGTTGATATAAGGGGCCAGAAGCCTGAGACGGGAGGCAATGCAAGAAAAAAGCAGCTTCCCACAGCTCTTCTCCTTCCACCTCACTCGCTTCCCCACCCCTCAAGGCCATCCCTCCAAATACAGTGCCCTGAAACTCCAGCCCTTTGGAGCACTTCCCACCCTGCCAAGAATCAGGCACCATGCCATCCCAGCAGATGGACTGGAGAATAGGCAGTCAGTGTTGATTTCCGTGGACAAATAGGAGTAGCAAGTGTGGATGTTGAAAACAGGACTCCTAGGTAGGAATTTATCCTTCAACACTCAAATCAAGACAGACACAGTCAGAATTCTAGCTGAGGGACAAATTCACTCTGACCCAAGAGGAACAGCTGTCAAGTCTTGGGGAAAAACACTTCTGTGGAGAGGGGATGGAGACAGTGAAGCCAAGGGGCTCTCTGGTGGGTTTCCCTCACATTCTGCAGAATCCCTCTTCCAGCCAAAACAAGCCCAGGGGGGGCCCAGCCGGCGCCGGGTTAAGCACGCCATTAGAATGCAGAGCCACACTCCACAGGCTCTCCAGATACATCAAGAGTCCATAACATTTGGGCTGCAGCCCCGACTCATTATTTGCTATGAAAGTTTATGCAGCCACAAAAATAAATGAGAGAAGTGCGTTAAGAAAGGTTTGAAACCTACTTAACTCATGCCTGACAACAGCAAAAGACCACAATGTAGCTGTCAGATCAGTAGTTCGTCCCGTCCTGCTTTAAGCCATGGCTTGTCCTTCTGGGAAAGTTCCACACAAGTAGCAGCTTCTCACACATCCTGGAGCCTGCCTGGGGGGAGCCCCCCGGACAGAGGTAAGCTGGCCACGCCCGCAGCCGCACACTCCTGTCCAGGCGCTCCTGGGATCCTCTGCTACAGCTGCCACTTCAGAAAAGTCTCCAGCAGATTTCTTCTATTGGCTCTGATGGGTCATTTTAAGTAAGGTCTGAATAGCCTCATTCAGCCATAGATTCGGTCTTCCTACAAGATCTTGTCTTTCACTAAATCACGGCTCAGCAAACGATGGCCCGAAGGCCAAATTCAGCACCGCCTCCCCGACTTTTAAATAAAGTTTTATTGGAATACAGCCACACTCTCATTTACATATTGTCTATGGCCCCTTTCATCCAATCTGGCAGAGTCAAGAGGCATCAGGCAACCGAGTCTGTATGGCCAATAAAATTGGACACATTCACCAATCTGGCTCTTTCCAGAAAATGTTTGCCAACTCCTCCACTAAACCGTTCTTTGTATCAACGTTTGTTTGTTGTTTTCTAAGAATTATTTGTATATTACAGACAAGACCTGAAAGCAGTGGTTATTTGGGGGATGGAAAAATTATGGATAGTTTCATTTTCTTCTTTTTATATATGTGTATCTCCTGCAAATCCTGGGGGGGAGGGGGTTGTAATTTAGGGGAGAAAACTTTTTTAAAGAAATAGGTGAATGAATGCTTTTGCTATGGAGAAAACAGTCTAGGGGGCTGGTTGCAGTTGTCTGGGTGATAGCAAAACCAGACCCAACTTTCTATTTTCTTCCATGGATGGAGGCTGAATTTCTTATGATACCAAAAATAGGCTGTGTATCAATCCGGGTCATCAAGAAGCAGTAGCGAAGACGTGGGTCACGCTAGTGAGAGAAAATGAAAAGGAGGGGGGTGAGAGGCTGGTTCTACAGGTCTGACCCTAAGTGGAGGAGGAAAACAGAGGAATGCCTTGCAGTTCCGAAAAAAGATGGGCGAGGCAGGTGGGGGAGCTCTTGAGTCAGGTGCTCAGGAGCAGAGCCTGGCATCTCCCAGCGACAGGTGTGCTTTGTGTCCCAGCCACATGCAGCCACTAACTGGCAGCAGTCCAGGGGACGCGTGGCCTCACGAAAATGCAGGGATGGGTTTCCAAGGCCGGCAGATGGGGCCTTGAGCCATTACACACCTTACAGTTGGAGGTCCGACAGATGTGTCCTCATATGGTCACCCCAAAGAAAATCATAAAGAATACACACATGAAAGTGGTGATCCTATGAGGTAAGTCATTTTAAACATGCCAATTCAGGGACTCAGTTGGTGAAGCATCTGACTTCAGCTAAGGTCATGATCTCACAGTTTGTGAATTTGAGCCCCACGTCAGGCTCTGTGCTGACTTCTCCGAGTCCGGAGCCTGTCATGGATTCTCTCTCTCTCTCTCTCTCTCTCTCTGCCCCTCACTGACTTGTGCTCTGTCTCTCTCTCTCTCTCTCAAAAAATGAATAAACATTTTTAAAAATGCCAATTCAGCATATAAATGAGGTTCCAAAGAGACACTGAGCTCACTAATTCAACCTCTTTATTTTATAGATATGAAGAGGTATTTCAAATAGTCTACCCTATAGAAAATGGCCCAGTGTCCTATTTCTCAGCAGACTACTTCTTATATTCTAAGTATCACTGATTTTAGAGCTTGGGGTATTCTGACATTGGTTAAATCCATGAGCAGAGAGAAAGAGGTTCCAAGTTAAAAAAAAAAAAAAAAGAGAGAGAGAGAGAGAGGAGAGAAAGAAAAGAAAAGAAAAGAAAAGAAAAGAAAAAAAGCTCTCAAATGTTGGGATCACTCTTCAGGTACAGGCCCAGATTCATCCATGATAAGATTTTCAGGCAGAAGTCAGATGAAAACCCCATCCTTTATTTCTTAGAGGCATGTACAATATCTGAGGAAGGCTAGATTTAGAGCTATCTAATCTAAATCTTTCAATTTGCCAGATAAAGTCACTGAAGCCAAGGAAGCAATGAAATAGCATTTACTGAGAAACTACTATGTATATTAGTACTGCTAGCAGTATCATGAGTCCACCAGTGTTTTAAAAAGTTAATTCTAACAGGGGCGCCTGAGTGGCTCAGTCAGTTAAGTGTCCGACTTCAGCTCAGGTCATGATCTCACGGTTCATGAGTTTGAGCCCCGTGTCGGGCTCTGAGCTGACAGTTCAGAGCCTGGAGCCTGCCTCAGATTCTGTGTCTCCCTCTGTCTGCCCCTCCGCTGCTTGCACTCTGTCTCTTGCATTGTCTCAAAAATAAATAAACATCAAAAAAAAATTTTTTTTTTAAGTTAGTTCTAACAGGAGAATGAAAGCTGGTTTGGAAGCAGAGAGATCAGTTAAGTCGTTTCTATAATCATCCAGGCAGGAACTGGGAATGAGGGGAGACGTGTTTTCTCACCAAACAAGAAAGTTCAGAACTGAGGCATTAGGGAATCTAGCAAAGGAAGAAACAAGGAATCAGAGGCAGGTGAGGCTTTTAACCAAAAGGGTCAGTAAGAACAGGGTAGGTGAGGACAGAAGATGGAGAAACAACTGTAGCTAAGGAGCAAAACTGGACTCGTATGGTTTGTGAGGCTGTTGGAACATTGGTGTGGAGCCACGTGGTGAGTGGGTGAAAACTCCAGTCCGGATCTCATTAGCAAGAGACAGGGCTAGAGATACAGACTTAGAAGTTACCACTAAAGATCCGATCATGGCACCTGGGCAAGAAAATAAGCCTGGGGAACGACAATGTTTCCAGGGGAATGACAATGTTTCCAGGGCAGATGAACCATGGGAGCCGGCAGAGCACAGGGGGACAAAGAGCCAGGGAAGAACCAGGAAAGCCTGGTGCTGAGGAAGCCGAGACAAAGAGAGCTTCCAGATTTTGCCACAACTGGGCTGTAGCGCTAACGCTGCAGGGAGCTCAAGTCTGAGGATTAATGTGGGGAGATCCTGGAGGCTGCCCCAAAACCAGGCCGGAAGAGCAAAAGTCATACTGCAGAGCTGGAAGAGAGTAGACTGTGAGGAAGCAGAGTCTAGCAGTAAAGGGAGAGAGCGGTAGGACTGTGGAATAACCATCGGAGATAGGGAAGTCAGAATTGGCCAACCTTGAATTTTTCTCAGCAGATTTTGCTGTTGTCAGGTGCTCATATTCTTGGGTCTCAGCCCCTTATTTCTGCATTCACTCTCATTCCTGATGCTTAAGTTTGCCTAATCTGGTCTCTAGGTAACTGCACCCCATAGAATTCAACTGCATTAAGGATTAAATAGGATTTTGTGAGCAAGCCTCAGCACAACTATTTGTAATAACCTGCTGCAGAGGAAGCTAAACTATTCAGGACGTGGTCTGGCTCTGCCTGTGTTCACAAAGACTTAATTTATGTCTTTTCTGAGCCTATGTCTTAGAGAAAGGAAAGGATTGCAGTTGAAAGGCTTGTATATGAGAAAAAATTTAAATTTTTTAGTACATTGACCTATAAGTACAGTCATATCTTGGAACTCTGTGTGTGTGTGTGTGTGTGTGTGTGTGTGTACCTGTCTCTCTTTTTCTGTCTCTGTCTCTGTCTCTTTCACACCCAGGCACACACACAGTAGACGTTATAAAAAGTTATAGGAGCTTTTCTGGCTCTTGGATCATCATTATAAGTAGTAATAACATGGGTTTCAAAACATTTTTGTGTTGGCTGTGTAACAAATCTTAACTGTAAAGATGTTAAGCAGTAACCATTATATTTCAAATAAAACTTACACCTGTCTCTGTCTAAAATGTTACAGTTTATTATTGTTGTTGTTGTTATAAGAAAAGAAAAAGGCAACCCTATAGGTATAACCCTTCACAGAAGAAAAATATCATGCTGGCAACTCATTATTTCAGGTTGTTATTATGTTAGATGGTAGCTGCTAGGTATGAGGCACATACCTATAATGATCACATTAAGACAGAACCTCATTAATAATAGATGAGATCTGATTATATCTATTCTTGATGTTAGTTTAATAACCTGTGGCATTTTTGCAACAACAAATAATAATTTGAACTTTTTTGCCTTTTAAAAACAAAATCATTCTTGGCACATCTGGGTACCAAGCTGAAGAAAACAGGCTGCTTTGGAATCAAGGAGTAATCGCTGACCTGGGTCTTTCTGATGCCTTTCAACAGGAAGAACTGACATTTCAAAGAAACAATAACAATAATAATAACAACAATAATAATTTTAGACTGAATTTCTGGCCCCTTGGAGATTTGGGGACAAGGGATTTGATACTTTTTTATTGTTGTGTGTCATAATTCTGTTTTTCTAATGGAATATATCAGCTTCTGTGTTCATACCAGATCCAAATGCCCTGTATTTCCTGCCAGGGCACTTGGTCCAGTACAGTTAAACGCTGTAAGAATTGAATGGATATTCTAGATAAAGTACTTGGTTTGTTATTTCACATTATCAGAAACTTTGTTGCTTTTTTTTTTTTCTTGCTCAATTTTCATTTAATCCTTCACCTCTTACATCAACCCTGTGTGTTAGGTGGAATGACAGCCTCCCACAAGATCTCCATGTATTTACCTTAGATGACAAAAAGGATCCTTTGCACGAAGGATCTTGAGATGGGAAGATAATGCTGGATTATCCGGGGGATGTCTCCTTGTATAGGGAGAAGCAGACGGACTGCAGTCATGTGCTTTGAAGATGGAGAAGAAGCCACAAGGCCAGGAATACAGGCAGCTACAAAAAGCTGAAAAAAGCAAAGAAATAGATTCTCTCTTCACACCCTCCAAAGAGCCAGCCCTTCCTACATTCCCACTTAGCCCATTAAGACTCATTTCAAGACTTTTGATCTCCAGAACTGGAAAATAATGCATTTGGGTAGTTTTAAGCCACTAAGCTTGTAACTTGTTTCAGCAGCAATTGGAAACCAATACACCCCATATCTGTTTTCCTTTCAAAAGAGAAAGAGAGAAGGGCAGATTGTATGGAACAAAGAAAAAAGAGAAAGGAAAATCAATAAATATTGTTATAATCCATGTTTGCTCAAACAAGAAAATATGTGCTTTTGTAAACTATGATTTTCCTATTGCAAGACAATGCTTGCCTACATAGAAAGTCAAAAAATGCTGAACAAAGAGGAAAAATCAACAGTCATTGTTGACATGGTGTTGCTCTTCCTTCCAGTCTCTTTTCTGTGTATATGTCTATTTACTTGAGCTTCTATTATCAGAATGTGGGATATAACCATGAGAAACAGATATTTGTTGCTCCTCTTGTAAACAAGGAATTTGAGGACCCAAGAGGTTAAAATCATTGTGCCCAGTCATACTGCTTGTGAAAGACAGAGTCTGGATTCCAATCCAGGTCTCGGTTAACAACACACCTCTTCCACCACAGCACACTGTGAAGTTATGAGATGAGAGTAAAACTATGGGGGTGGGGGGGAAGATCCATCAACTTTGATGGAGGCTTTAAGAATCCAGTCCTGCTCAAGGCAATCCACAAGAGAAGCAGAAGCCTTGGAATGTGGTGCCGATGAAACTCCCCATCAAAGCCAGGCTTCCTTTTTCCCACTCTGACTCTCCTAACGGGCCAGTGGGGCTGGGAAAACATTAGTTAGATGTAACTGATACTGAGATGAGATGCGTAAATTAAAATCCCCTTTCATACCAGGAACCAAACTGCCCCCATCCTTAGAGCTGAAGGGAAATGAAATCTCTTTTCTTTCCTTCTTTCTTTTGCTTTCTCTTTCTTTTTTTTCCCTTTCTTTCTTTCTTTCTTTCACCTTAAAATCCTCCAGATAAAGCCTTTCACATTCATGAATTCTGTTTGTTGTGTTAACAATACTACACTACTCTATTCTGTTCCACTTAAATGTATTTGCTTTGCCTTTTCAAAAAGAATGTAGAAAGGAAGAAGGAGCAGGGGGCAGGGAGGGGAGGAGAGAGAGAGGAAGGGAGAGAGGGAGGGAGAAAAAGAGAAAGTTTGTTGAGTTCTGTGCAGTGAGAAAAATTGGTTAACACGCACTCACAGTTTTTGCATATTGGTTTCATCCATAGGCTCCTTCTTTATTATTATTCATTAAACGTTTCTATTTGTGTCAAGCAATTGGGAATTGTGTGCATTTAACAGTTTCATGCCTCGTGCAGTCAGTGATGTAGAGAAAGTAATGTAAATGAAAATAAGTTGGGTATTATGCCCAGTAGGAAACCACCCAGCCTGTAGCCCACCTCTAATGCACTGCCTAAGCCACAGTGCAGAACTTCTAACGCAGTATCATTTCCTCTTCACGAGGTGCAAAATACAGCCTCCACTAATGGCCAATTTGAAGCCTGTTTCATAAACGGAGAGAGTATCCGCATCTTGTGAGCTGCTTGGGAAGCTGGTGTCCTCTATGGGTTCTGGCCACGACATTCATCCTGAAGGCAATTTGGAGAGAGACACAAGAGCCAATAAAGCTAAATCATTCAAGAGACATCAGAGAGCTCTCCTCTGTGCCTGGGTGGTGGGGCTGGGCTGTGGCCAAAGCCGTTCTATCAGAGTGCACTTGTTCCTCCTTCAAGGTCATTTCCCCAGTAAAGCAGGGAAAAGGAGATGGGGTTGGAAGTGAGATAAGATCCCTGACCCTTTTCACACAGAGTCTATAGCCACTGCGCTCCTCACAATTCTCTTTATTCTGTGTGTCTATTCCTCACAGTCCCAGGGCATGGCGGTTCCAGAGCAACCTAACTACACGGTTACAGTACATGAGGGGATTTGTTCATTCTCGTGTTGGGACCTGAGCCTGGTGACGAAGGTGGCGATGATGATAGGATGGTAATGGTGGAAGCTGGCTCTGATTAAATGCTTTCCATACAGCAAAAGCACTGCTGTACAAGCCATATATTTTCTCTCCCATTTAATTCTCAGATCAGCCCTATGAGGAGACATGATTACTACCCCCATTCTCTTCATGAGGAAACTGAGGCACAGAGAGGTGAGATAACGAAGCTGAGACAGCAGTAGCTATTAGATGGAGGAACCAGGATTTGAACCCTGGCTGTCTGCCTCCAGAGCCGCCAGCCATATCCCTTCTGCCTCTTTTACGTTTATTTTTGCTAATTCTCACAGCAGTCCCCAGGACAGGTAACATCATCTAGATTATCCACGATGAAGAAATTTGGCCTTGACCAAGCTCACTCAGCTTGTCACATTTGTTTATAATTCCACAGGGCACTGGCTTTGCAGACAGTTTTCTTCTGCTGAAGTCTTCCTACATGTGAAAATACAGTAAGCCTGGGGCCAAATAAATCTTTTCAGACCGGAAGGGACACGGAGCCCTGCCACTCTCTACACACCCACTTGTGACAGGGGGACATCTTTGTACCTATCACAGCACCTATCATAATTTCTGGTTTGTCTTAAGTTTACTTATTTATTTAGAGAGAGAGAGAGTGAGAGCACGTGCTTGTGCACGAGAGGGGGAGGGGCAGAGAGAAAGAGGGAGAGAGAATCCCAAGCAGGTTCCTCACTGTCAGCATAGAGACTGATGAGAAGCTCGAACCCAAGAACTGTGAGATCATGACCTGAGCCGAAACCGAGAGTCAGAGGCTCTACCGACTGAGCCACGTAGGTGCCCCTAATTTCCAACTATTTTGTCACAATTTGGTACTCATCCATTGGCGATGGTGTAATCAGCTTGTAACTTCTATGAGGACAGAAACTTCATCTGTCTCACCCACCGTTGTGTGTCTAGCACCCAGCAGAGCTCCAGGCACAGTGAGCATTCAGTAGTTACTGAAATGTAAAAGCGAGGTAATATTTTTTTTTCCCTCAATCCCATTACGGAGCAAATCAGGACAAAGCAGAACTTCCAAAAACCAGAGAGCAGAGGGAAATGTTAAATGAGGTTTTCGACTGATTGAGGCTTTGGTCGATTTCTGTCAGTATAAATCGCTTTGCAGCGCCCTGTGCCCAAGATGCTATTGCTGACGCCGTGGGGACAGCATGAGGCTGGGAGGCCACGGCTGTGGCTCAGGGCTCAGCCCAGTGGAGCCAGGAGGACAGGATGAGCCCAGTGAGTGACTCTGAAGGAGGGCAACTATTACAGTGATGCATGGAGGAGTTGTTTTCTTCTTTTCGTTTCTTTCTTCTGGTTTTCTTGGAGGTTTTGTTGTTTGTTTTTGTTTTGTTTTGTAAGAGACAGAGCACAGAGGGGATGGGGGCAGTAGAGAGAGAGAAAAAAAAAAACTCTTAGGCAGCCTCCATACTCGGTGCAGATGTCACTCACAGAGATTCAGGGCTAGATCTCAACAACCATGAGATCGTGGCCTGAGCCGAAATCAAGAGTCTGTCGCTTAACGGAATGAGACATCCAGGCGCCCCTGTTTTCTTCTTTTATTTTGAAAAGACTCCCCACACCATACCTGGTGAATTCCCAAGGGAAACTGAAGTAGCATGTACTGAAACATTTCAGTGTTTCAAGAGTTTCTATCAGCAAGTTCTGCTAGAAAAGTAAAGCAACCACTAGAGTAAAAGTCAATAAATTAGGCTAGAGCAAATAAAATAGTCACAAATAAAGGTAAAAGAAATTCAGGAAAAAAAATAGCAAGTTTGACAGGCAATACTAAAAGATTATCCCCATTAGTAGGAAAAAGTCTCAGACCCTGCAGACAATTCTGCAATGGGATGAAAAGACAATTCTCCAAAGAAGGACTATAAATGGCAAATAAATATAAAGCTGTTCAATTTCACTGCAAAGCCAAAGAGCTGTGACTTAAAACCACAAGGCAATGTCATTTTTTAAAAGTCAGGTTTATTGACGTATAATTTATGTACAGTAAAATTCACCCTTTTCAAGTGTATAGTTCAGTGAGTCTTGACAAATACATATAGTCATGAAAGCACCAGCAAAATTGAGATACAGAACATTTCCATTACCCCCAAGAAATTCCCTCCGATCTCTCTCCTGTCACTCCTTCTCACACCCAAACCCTGATCCAACATGTTTCCCCCAATAGCTTTTCCTTCTCCAGGATATCACATAAATAGAACCATACAGTAAGCAGACTGTTGAATCGGGCTCAACGTCTTTTTCAGTCTACCACATTAGTAAAGATGTAAAAGGTAGTAATAATGTTGCTGAGTGCTCCGACCCAGCTAAAATAATAATAATGTTAGTAAAGATGTAAAAGGTAGTAATAATGTTGCTGGGGCTCCGACCCAGTGTGTGTATTAACTACTGTGACCTCTCTTGGGTTCACACTGGCAATATGTACCAAGATCCTAAAAATATCAATACACTTTGATCACCAGTTCCATTTCTTTCTTACTTGCGTAAAGCTGCTTCCAGTGTTAAGACACCCCCAGACAAATGTCCAGATTCGTTTTACAACTTGATTCTATAGAAGAGACAATTCCATCCCATGCATCAGGAATTGCTCTTTTGTTGGCCTTTCTCCACATAGAGTAGGGTCTTCACAGAAACTCACCAGAAAGCACAATAGCTTCTAGGTCAATGGAAACGTTACAGAAAACTTTGGAGGCAGAAAAACAAAGATTTTTGCCAACAAAGAGGAGTTGGCTCATTATCTTCCCTTCTTTATTTTTATCTTGTCCTTTGCACCATCCACCAGGAGCTCTTAAAGTGCACACGCAGCATATAAATTCTAGCCTTCCCAGGGATCTTCTGAAAGAGGAAAATAAGGGAAGAAAATTTTCTTTTAGATAAAACTGCCCTTGTTTTGCTTCAGAAACATCAGTCATTAGCCGAGCAGTGTCACTTGGCTGTATCGTTGTCCTGAGCAGCAGAAAGTGACCACACAAGTTCAGTGAAGACAGATACCAGACATCCCCTCTTATTATCAACCATCCGAAAGAGATGAAGAGAAACTCATGTCAAGAAAAGGGGAGGCACAATGCACACCTTTATTCAGGTAGGAATTAAGTCCATGTGATTGTTTTCGGCAGGAAATGAAACAGCTCTCTCCTTTTCTTTTCTTTATTTTAATTTTTTTTAAACATTTATTTTTGAGAGAGACAGAGACAGAGTGCGAGCTGGGGAGGAGCAGAGAGGGGGGAGACACAGAGTCCAAAGCAGGCTCCAGGCTCTGAGCTGTCAGCACAGGGCCTGACGTAGGACTCGAACTCACGAACCATGAGATCATGATGTGAGCCAAAGACAGCCGCTTAACCAACTGAGCCACCCAGGCACCTTCTCCTTTTCAATATGCATGTTCAACATACATAACCTTCAGGATTTCTGAACTTTCCTTCAAAAATCCCAGTTATTCCAGCAAGTATGTCCAAACACACAGCTTCTGCTACCACTTTGGCCCCACTTTTAGGGAAACACTGTTGTCTAATTTAGAACCTAGCTCCCTCTCATCTTCACATTTTTCTCACAAGCACAGTTCACAGGAGGTTTACTTATAAACAAGTATGGAAAATCAAATAGACTGACACAGCCAGTGACATCCCTCCAAGTGGCCGAGCTCAGCAAAGCTCTGACCCGTCATCTATAGTCATCTCTTCCTCCTAATGGGAGCACAGGAGGTAGAAAATGTAATACACACTGGGAAACACTAGTCACAAGAGAGGATGTGAAGTATCTGTTCTTAAAGATGTGAAGCCTATAAACGAGGACCATCCATCTTGGATTGCTTTGATGCTTTGCTGTTTTAACCATGGGGCTGATTTTGACAGTTTGCTCACTCCTATGATTGTACAAAAGGTAATTTGGGTTACTCTGAGGAAGTTTTTCTAAACAACCAACTAGACAATGTGTCACATTAATGTGATGGGATTATTCAATCCTAGAAACGGTTGCCCATGTACAATAGGAAGCCTATGAGGTGAAAAACATCGCATCCATTCGTGACTCTCTTTTCCCTAAGGCCCCACTGGACCTTCTGGATGAATATGTCCCAATTCACTTCAACTCAGCCAACCTACCTTGGCCCGGAGCAGAACCCATAAATCCACCTATAATTTATTAAAGACTTTCATGGCACTCCATTCAACCAGTTCACACAGAATGCTCTGTTAAAAAATGGTCCCGTCACTAGAAATGAGAAAATACAAGTCAGGGCCACAATAGGTTTAGAGTGACCACATTTAAATGTTTATGGACTAGAATTCCAAGTATGTCTTGTCTTGATGCTGACAGGACAAGCCTTTCTGCATTTAGCTACAACTGATGGAGCGTATGTCCATGAACATTTCCCAAAGGCAGGCTGAACAGAATTTCATCCACAACTCTCCCTTCATTCAAAGAGCCCTTAACTTCTAGAGTAAAATTAAAAGCAAAAAACACTCAGATTTTCTGTATAATTACAGTACCACCTTTTTTTTTTTTTTTTTTTTTTTTTTTAAATCTTGAGTCCCTTTAGAAAGAAATGTTTCATGAGTACACCATTTGGAAACAACCCTCCCGTTCTATGTGTAGTATATTTTTACCCAGGGCCAGCAAAAGAGGAAATGACACACAGATCTCTTTAAGGGGAGTAGGAAGGAGGGAAAAACTGAGAACACACAATTTTACCACACAAAAAAATTCTCATCCAGTACCTCTGGATAACTGGGAAGAGTGTCTAACAAGATGGGGAAAAAGTTTGAGCCTTCACTGAACTTGGTATCTTCTAACCTTCTCAGGGCTGCCAAAGACAGAATGAGGGGGAGCAGAGTCAACGCACTATATACTAGGCGTTGTGCTGGATGTTATCAGTTCCATCGTGGCCACGTGCAAAGGGCTCACAGCTTTGTAGAAAGCAGACTTGGCTACCCTTTGGTAACTAGAGAACGCAACAGGACCTAAGGTAAGAGACTCTCAGGATTGGGGAACCAAGTGTGAGAGATCAGGTAGCCAACAGCACAGCTGGCATTGGTGGCTAATTTAGAGCAATCACAGATATTCAGAAGAATTTCCAGTGGCTACAGAAGTTCAAAGGGATGAAATGGAAGCTCAAATTCAAGGAGAGCTTTCAAGGCAGACCATATATGGTCATTAAGGTCTTCTCCCAAGACACCCCCTTAATATACTATTCCTTACCTTGACAGTATTACTGTGGTCCCTTGTAGGACAAAGCCAGAAATTAAAATTTGTCAGCCTCCTGGGGAAGAATCCATATCTCACATTAAACAAGCTAAAGAAAATAATGTGTCAAATTGTAATACCACTTTATTTTTTCACAATGAGAAATTAGTACCAAAGGGAATGTATAAAGTCCATCTAATCATTGTTTTCTGACCCTGTACACAGATTTTTATGGATAATCTATTAAAGTGTACCTAAAAACAAGTAAAACCCAGCTCAAATTTGGTTAAACAAAAAGAGAATTTATTAACTCAAGAGCTCAAAAGGTCTGTGGTAGGGAGTGTTTCAGGTAAGGCCTGATCCAGCAGTTTAAGGCTGTCACCAAGGATTAAGTTTCTTTCCATATATTCACTCTATTTTCCATAATATTGAGACCCTCCTAGGATTACTTCTTCTCATGGTTACAAAGTGGCTGCTTACAGCAATAAGATGTATGCACATTTTTTTTTTAATTCAACTTCAGTAAAATAAGGATGGCTTCTTTCTGTCTAACTATCAAAGTTCTTAAACTTCACTTTGATTGGGCCAACCTAGGTAGGTACCTGTCCATTAATTAATTACTATAGCCAGAGGATTGGTTTAGGCCTAGGTCAGTGTCCATAGCCAAGTCAATGGCTGTGACAAAGAGTATGGGCCTATTAAAATAACATTGTTATTTAAAATAGCATTGTTCACAGAGCTAGAACAAACAAATCTAAAATTTGTATGGAACCAGAAAAGACCCAGAACAGCCAAAGCAATCTTGAAAAAGAAAACCAAAGCTGGAGACATCACAATCCCAGACTTCAAGGCATATTACAAAGCTGTAATCATCAAGACAGTATGGTATTGGCACAAGAACAGACACTCAGATCAATGGAACACAACAGAGAACCCAGAAATGGACCCACAAATGTATGGCCAACTAATCTTTGACAAAGCAGGAAAGAATATCCAATGGAATAAAGACAGTCTCTTCAGCAAGTGATGCTGGGTAAACTGGACAGCAACACGCAGAAAAATGAAGCTGGACCACTTTCTTACACCATACACAAAAAGAAACTCAAAATGGATGAAAGACCTAAATGTAAGACAGGAAGCCATCAAAATCCTATAGGAGAAAGCAGGCAAAAACCTTTTTGACCTCGGCCACAGCAACTGCTTACTCAACATGTCCCTGGAGGCAAGAGAAACAAAAGCAAAAATGAACTACTGGGACCTCATCAAAATAAAAACTTCTGCACAGTGAAGGAAACAATTGGCAAAACCGAAAGGCAATTGACAGAATGGTAGAAAATATTTTCAAATGACATACCAGATAAAGGGTTAGTATCTAAAATCCATAAAGAACTTATCAAACTCAACACCCCCAAAAATGGTAATCCAGTGAAGAAACGGGCAGAAGACATGAATAGACACTTATCCAAAGAAGACATCCAGATGGCCAACCGACACATGAAAAAATGTTCAACATCACTCATTATCAGGCAAATACAAATCAAAACCGCAATGAGATACCACCTTACACCTGTCAGAATGGCTAAAATTAACAACCCAGGCAATGACAGATGTTGGCGAGGATGCAGAGAAAGAGGAACACTTTTGTCATGCTGGTGGGAATGCAAACTGGTGCAGCCAGTCCGGAAAACAGTGTGGAGGTTCCTCAAAAAATTAAAAATTGAACTACCCTATGACCAAGCAATTACACTACTAGGTATTTACCCAAGAGATACTGGTGTTCTGTTTCGAAGGAACACATGCACCCCAATGTTGATAGCAGTGCTATGGACAATAGCCAAAGTATGGAAAGAGCCCAAATGTCCATCAACAGATGAATGGATAAAGAATATGTGGTATATGTATACAATGGAGCATTACTCAGCAATCAAAAAGAACGAAATCTTGCCATTCGCAACTACGTGGATGGAACTGGAGGGTATTATGCTATGTGAAATTAGTCAGAGAAAGACAAATACCATATGACTTCACTCATATGAGGAATTTAAGATACTAAACAGATGAACATAAAGGAAGGGAAGCAAAAATAATACAAAAACAGGGAGGGGGGCAAAACATAAGAGACTCTTAAATATAGAGAACAAACAGACGGTTACTGGAGGGGTTATGGGAGGAGGGATGGGCTAAATATGTAAGGAGCATTAAGGAATCTACTCTTGAAATCATATGCTAACTAACTTGGATGTAAATTAAACAATTAATTAATTGAATGTTTAAAAAAGAGTATGGGTTCCTGAGAATTGGTTTATGGTTCACCTCTGGAGTTAAGGGAGGTCAATACTCCCCAAACTGTGACACAATGCTGTACAGTGTAAATGGGATGGGATGGATGCTGGGAGAGGAGGCAACTAATTGGATCTACTCTGAGAAACCATAACATGATCAGAGGATTGCTTTGTGAACATGGAATTGGAATGAAGAAAACCAGATACACAAGTGCTTAATGGTATCAAGGTAGATAACACGATTTACCCAACTTTCTACATGGATTTCCTTGCCAAGCATTCTAGAAAATCTCCTACCTTCTGAGTCTATCAATGTACCTTAAGAATGAATGGAACAAAGAGACAAATACTGTATGACTCCAGTGACATGAGGTACCTAGAGTAAGCACAATCACAGAGACAGAAAGAACAGTGGCTGTCAGGGGCGGATAAAAGGGAATGGGGAGCTATTCTTTAATGGGTATAGAGTTTCAGTTTGCAAGATGAAAATAATTCTGGAGACAGATGGTGGTGATGGTTGCACAACAGTATGAATGTATCTAATACCACTGAACCACACACTCAAAAATGGGAAAGATGTAAACTTGATGTTGCCTGTATTTTACACAATTTTTTTAAAAAAAGGAATAAATGGATCTACCAGATGAGTTATGAGTATATCTCGCAGGCCTTGGGGTTGAATCTAAGCATCTCCACTCTAAAGTGTTATAAGCTTGTTTTTCAGTCAAATTATAAAAAAAAAAAAAAAAAAAAGTATAAAGTATTTTTCTGTTGCAAAAGAGACAGGGTCAAACACCACAATGACACACAATGATGAAAGTATCAACATTTGGGCTCAAGGAACATGTTGGAGGCAGTCCCCTAGACTCCAGCCATCCCAAGAGTTAAGCTAGGTGTGTCCTACTTAAACCGGCACAGCTGGAGACCATTTAAGTCGTGTTCTAGGATAAAGACCTCCCCAGTGCTCTTCCACGCCATACCACAAGAGCCCTGCCAGTGTGAAAAACCCTGTACACTCAGAGGCCATCTTCTGCGAAGTTCACATTACGTGCATTGGTGCCAACCAGTACAATCTCTGGCTCTCTCTGCAGGGCCAGCTCGTTACCAGACTACCTGAGAGAAAGTGGCTGGAGGTGTCCACCAGAGAAACTGGCTTGTCTCCCCTCATAATTTTACATCCAAGCGCTTGGAGGAAGCTCCCTGTAGTCCCCAAGTACAGACTGAAAACACTGATTGCATTTCAGAAACAAAATAACAGGACAGAGGAAAACAGATCATTGGTAGCTAAAGCAGCACCTCCAGGGGCCTGGAAAAAGAGCTGGTGGCGTCAGAGCGGGTGAAGGATGAAGGAAGTGTACAGAGTGTGAGTGCCTGATAAGGTTTGTAAGCCAAGCAACCTGAGCGTGAGTAACGGTGCTCTGCAGAGCTCTTTATTACATTTACTTTGATTTCTTTACACCACGCGATTCCTGCATATCTGATCATCGAACTCTAGAGCATCCATGCACGTACTCCGCTGATGTGGCCCAACGGCAACCACAGATACTCCCTGCAAAGAATATTTCTAACTGAAGGATACATTTACAATTAAAGAATAACTATTTCTTAAGACTTAGTGATTCCTATAGAATTAAAAACCATCCTCTCTAATGGTGGATTAGCATTTCCCAAAGAAAGGAGCAAGTCTACAGAGAAATGTGAGACGTAAGCTAGTGATGAGCTTGTGGTTTAGGTAGGTTTCGTAGTGAGTGAGAAGCTTAACACACCTATTCTTAGTGGGGTTATATATTATTATTTGTGACATGGTAATAGTGTTTTGGGCATCTGCTAAGTGCAGGACACTGTGGCAAACTCTGTATACACATGGGCTGCTCTAACCCTTAAAACACTGTAAGGTCAGTATCATTCCCAGTCTACAGACAAAGAAATCAAACTCGAAGTATTTAGTAACTTGTTTGGGATCACATAGTTAAGAAACAGTAGATCTATGGTTCAAACTAAGATCTGTCTGAATTCATCCTCCCCAAAACAAAACAAAACAAAACTCATACTCGTAATGATCATGGTTAAACAGACCTCTGCCTTCGTTGGACCAAAGAAGCTTTGGTGGGCATCCCCATACTTTGAGTACTTCCCTCAGAGGCACCTAGACGAAGCTGGATGTTAGAAAAACAAAATCTATCCTTTAAGCAAAACAGACACCAAAACTTTAAGTTCCATAAAGTTCACTATGAGTGGTGGTAGCCTGTCTCATCAGGAGAGGAAATGGAAATTGTACTCCTGAGTAATAAGTGAGTTTCCCTGTTTTCAATCTTGCATGTGAAGCCTACTTCAAAGGACTACTGCTGGCATAGCATCAAGATTAAGCAGGGGTTAGCAGACCCAGGTTCAAATTCAAATTCTATCACTGGATAGCTTGGTCAAGTCACTTAATTCCTGGAGCCTCAGTTTTCTCATCTATAAAATGGGCAGCAGAATAATGTAAAATTATTAGCTTCCTTTGAATGTTAGCTATTTGAATAAGCTTGCCACTGTGCTTTTAATTTTCATTTCTCTAATGACTGATGATGTTAAATATCTTTTCATGTGTTTGTTTGCCACTGTATATCTTCCTTAGCAAATTATGTATTGAAATCTTTTACTCATTTTTAAAAATTGGGTTATTGGTCTTCTTAGTATTAAGTTTTGAGAGTTTTCTAAAAATAAGTTCTGGATACATACCAAGTGGAGGTGAGGATATGGAACTGCTGGAACTCTCCTACATTGCTGGTGGGAATGTAACACATGTAACAACCACTTTGGAAAACTGCTTGGCAGGTTCTGAAAAAATTAAATATACACTTAGAATATGACCCAGCCATTCTAGTCCTAGGTTTTTACCCAAGAAAAGTGAAAACACATACCTAAGCAAAGACTTGTGCCTGAATTTTCATAGCAAGTTTATTGGTAAGAGCTCCAAACCAGAAGCAACATAAATGCCCATGAAGAAGTGAATGGATAAACAAACTGTGGTATATCCATACAATGGAATATTACATGCCTTGAAAAAGAATGAAGCACTGATGCAAGCTACAACATAGATGAATCTCAAAATAATTATACCAAGTGAAAAAAAACAGACAAGAAGGAGCACATATTATATGATCCCATTTATACACAATTCTGGAAAATGCAAATTAATCTATAGCGACAGAAGCAGATCAGTGATTGGCTGGGAACAGGTAGAGGAGCACAGAGAGGTAGGAGAGGGGGAATACAGAGGAGCACAAAGAAACTTTCAAGGATGATGGATATATTCATTATTTTCATCACAGTTATAGTTTTCCTGATAAATAGATATAATATATAACATAAATATAATTGTATATAATTTTGTGTATATATGAAAATACATCCATTTGTACATTCTAGATAGGTATAGTTTATTATATGACAATTACACCTCATTAAAGCCTTAAAAATTTACTAGCTCCTAATATTCCCCTTGCCTTGGGAATTGCCCCTGATACAGACAAGGGTCCTCTAGCAATCATGGACCCTACCTTCCTGGCCAGAGCTCATTCATCTGACACTACAGGTCACTAAAAATGAGAAATATGGATGTCAGTGTTCTAGAGAAGTCCATAATTGTCCTTTTCTGAGGGCCCTGGAGTTGCCTGGCTCTGGCTCATCCAAAGACTGGTTATTTTAACTCTTAGATGTCAGGACCCGGGTGTCCTATCAATAAATTCCTTTCATGGGAGCTAGCTGGAGTTGGTTTCTGTTTTCTGCAACCCTGGGGAAGAAAAGAAATTGACACTTAACTCATCGCATTGATATTTCTTATGCTCTCTATCACAAATAGCCACAGTGCTATTGTTTTTATTTTAATTTTTAAAAAAATTTTAATGTTTTATTATTTATGTTTGAGAATGAGAGAAACAGAGCACGAGTGGGGGAGGGGCAGAGAGAGAGGGAAACACAGAATCTGAAGCAGGATCCAGGCTCTAAGCTGTCAGCGCATGGCCCGGTGCAGGGCTCAAACTCACAGACCGCGAGACCATGACCTGAGTTGAAGTCGGACATTTAACGGACGAGCCACCCAGGTGCCCCAACCACAATGCTATTTTAAAAGTAGGGTGTTCAACTGGCTCCATGAGTCATTCATTCATCTCTTCATTTAACAAGCTTTTATTTGATGGCATACTATGTGCCCAGTGCACTGCACCAAACATTGTCACATCTTGTTCAAATTATATAACAGCCTGTATAACGATCTCATCTTTACAGTTGAGAAGCTCAGGTTCAGAAGGGCTCAGTTACTTGCTTAAAGCTGAGAATCCCTAGTAGGCATTAGATCCTACCTGCTAGGATTTGAGCCCAGGCTGTCTAACTTCAGAGGCCATCCTTTTCATTACCTGTGCTCTGTTCCCTGGTTGTAGTAAGCCCTGACATCAACAATGTGCTCCAGTGTCTAGTCACCATGGCTAGTGCCTGTAGGAGCCAGGGGTCCCAATATGCTTCCCTGATACTCTCGTGGCCAATAACAGTGTCAGCTGATGGCCGCTCCTGGCCTCGTCCCCCTGCAAGCTGTAGTGTCCTGGGAACGGATGAATTATCTATTCCAGAAGGCAGGGACAGTCAGGGGATCCTTTTTCCCTGGTGTTGCGTTCTGTTACCAAGTAATGAAACTGACTCCTCAGCAACAAATAAGCAGCAAAATCCTGAAAATAGAAATGGTCCTCCAGAACTACAGGGGATGTCCAATGCACGGCACCTTTGGCCAAAAATCAAAAGATAATGGGGCTAGGATATTCTTCCTGAGAGCCCATGGGAACTTTGCACACTTACGAAAAGCTCAGGTTTGAAGCTGCATTTTTACACCGTTGCCGGAAACACCCCTAATAATTTTGGGCACACGGGTTCAAGTTAAAGCCAGAGACCTCATGATACTTTGTTTTCCTCAGGGAAGGCAGTCTACCAGAGTAAGAGAAGATTTTCATTTTCAATTTTAGAGATTTCAGTGTCGTTTAAATGTGTTGCTCTTGAATTTAAAAATACAGTAAAAGATGTCTCAATAAAAAAAATAATAAAAGGGGAAAATCCATGGATATTCACATTATATATTCTTCCTTGTCATCACCCTGCAGAAATATGAAAACTGCCCAGAGCTCATGTGCACTGCAAATCATCACAGAGACATTTGTAAGAGCAAAAATGGACACGAGCATTCAATAACCTGGTAATGTGAACATAGCTTCTGTTATCATATCAATATGATAAAAAATTATATACACGTTAAACATATTTTCAAACAGTAACTAATAACATAGAGCAATATTTATGATTTGTTAAATGATAAAACTAGAGTACCAAAACAGGTATGTAGTTTGATCCTGATGTGTGTGGTTATGTGCACGCTGTCAGCAAGAAATTACCAAAATATTAACAGCAGTGATATCTGAGTATGGGTAAAATGCTTTCCTTCTTACTTTTATATAGTATCATTATTAAAACACATATATGCTAAATGTAATGTTGTACTGTCAACAGATTGGACCCTGAAACAGAAAAAGCATATTAATGGCAAAACTTATGAAATTGGAATAAAATCTGTAGTTTAGTTAATAGTAAATGTACCAGTGGTAATATCTTAGGTCGATAGTTGTACCATAATTATGTAAGATGTTAACATCACAGAAAGCTGAGTGTATCTTTGTACAATCATTGCAACTCTATTATAAATATAAAATTATTTTTTGAAATACAAAGCTTTTCAAAATACATATATTGCCAGACAAGAGGAACAACAGTGACAGACAAGCCATTCTTTTTGGGCAGGACTGCATAATTTAGTGAGTATCAAATGTTTTCTTTTCCAGGTGTATCTTATTCTTGCATCTGGACTGTAGCACTGCCCAGTGATACCCCGGGCATCTCCGTATCCCCAAGAGAGCTCTTAAACCAGTGCTGGGCTAAGGATGTGCAAACAAGATCAACGGGCTCATTGATGAGCATACTTGTTCTGAGAAAAAAGTCACTAAAAGGGACACACACAAAAAAGACAGCGTTATGCTGCTTTTCTCATTTTTGCAAGTGCTTATAGCTCATTTCCAAGTGTATTTTAGATGAATAGAAAACATTAACAAACTAATTAGTTCGAACCATATGAAATTGCATTTTTAACTAAAGATGTCCCTTATCTCCATTCATATGGTTCAACTTAAATAATAAGTATTTTACATTAGTCACTGAGGGAGGGCATCAGGGGTAATACCTTATAAGTAACACTATATACTTTTATGCAATTTTTATTTCCATGAGCTCCTCTCCTAATAGGGCTGGCTATCTTATGATCTCAACTCATGTGCTTTCTTCTTCCCCAAAAGTTACGAGTGATAAAATTCTCCCCAGTAGCTTGGGATTAATTTCTAAAACGCCAACACATGTCATGCCACACTGATGTGCCCTGATTGGCTGTGAGATATGTAGCAAGTGGCTCATTACTATTTTTTTTAAAAACTCCAAATCTATAATTGGTTTACCTTTTGCTTTTTAATATAAATTAGAACAGATTTGCGATCATCCTTCTAACAGCCTTACACTCACATTCACCCACTCGCTTGCATCCCCAAACAGTTGCTCAAGTCAGGGAGAAGGAAGTGCAGGGAGAGGCAGGGTCCTGGGAGCCACGTTCACTGGCTGTCTGGGTTCTCGTGGCACACAGCCACAGAGCACCAGCCCGTGTGTGCCTGCAGACAAAAGGAGGCTGGCAACCACTGACACAAAGGCTTAGCAACTGCCGCGTGTTCCAAAGTCAGAACACAAGAGTCCATTTGTGTCACCACAAATAAGAAGTTTATGTGGCACGTATACGCAACCTGACATCGGTAAGGATATCTCTTGTGCTATGGCCACATTCATTGAAAGTGATGCTCTTCAAACTTGTTTTTGTTTTTTTGTTTTTTTTTTTTAATGTTTCATTTATTTTTGAAAGAGAGAGAGAGAGAGCACAAGCGGGGGAGGGGCATAGAGAGGGAGACACAAAATCTGAAGCAGGCTCCAGACTCTGAGCTGTCAGCACGCAGCCTGACGTGGAGCTCGAACCTGCAAACCCCAAGATCATGACCTGAGCCGAAGTTGGATGCTTAACTGACTGAGTCACCCAGGCGCCTCTAAACTTGTTTTTTTGTTGTTTTTTTTAATTAGGGAATGCTTTTCCTTCAAGCACAATCTTACAATTTATTCATTTATACAAAAATTCGTCCTGAGTACCTATGGTATGCCAGAAGAGCTACACTACAGGAATTAATAAAACAGATGCTGTCTCCATGCACAAGAAATTAGTTGTGGAGACAAACAATCAGTCAGGCAAAGACTACATAAAGAATTATAAAGTCCAAAGTGTCATGAAATAGATGAACAGGACATCAGGCAAGGGGGGAGTCTAATCAGATGAGGAGATCATGGAGCATTTCTCTGAGGCTGTTAAGTTTAAGCTGACACCTAAAAGATGAGGAGAGGCCAGCCAGGCAAGGAACAGGGAGACGGAGCATGAGGCAGACAACAGTTTTGTGGTTGGCAAACGAAAATGTGGACTGACGCCGATTTGCAGAACTGTGCAATTTCTCCCTGGCAATGATCAGCAGTCCAGGTGAACAACACAGAGGGCCTATTTTGGAATGACACAGAATTGGAAATTGGCAGTGGGTGTCACTGAGGGTCTAGGAGGTGGGGAGATGAAAGTACTTTGAGAAATATGAAAATGTTAACATCCTGCAAGAGATCAGAGAGACCCAATATTTACCAACGCAGACACTTTTTTGTTTTTTTCTCAGAACTCTGCCATTCTTGCAGAGATCTGAATGCCTCTGACCCTTCCTAGGGACTCGGAAATGTCGAGCAGATTTCACTAAAACCTGGAGGTGGCTGGAATAGAAGTGAAAGTTCCCATCATCAGGATTATATCATTTCTTAGAAGACAGCCATCACCCATATATCAACAAATGGAGCCTAAGGCAGCCCTTTCTCCAGCACTTTTCTCTGATTCCATCCCCCAACTCAGGGAATAGTGTAAAATCTGTGCTAACTTGCCATGTCCCACATATTATCCGCCATTAACATAAATCAAGGTTTCGTGTTTGTAATTTACGTTTCAGCACTTAGAGAATACCTTGCTAGTTATTTTACACCAATAAATCAAACCAAAACTTTGTTAATAAAATATTAGAAGTGTCATAAGACCTCTGATTTATTTAAAGATGTCTAACATTCTTGATCTCCATTTATTTCAAGTTTTAAGAAGAAAAATGGTTAGCTGGATCATCCTGCTCTTATTTTAATTCTTTAATTTAGGAGATTACATCTCAGCTCCAAAACCATTTTTAATAATGAGATATGCAATTTTTAACTGCTGATGTTTTTAAAAGAATAAACATGATTAAGATTAATTCCTGCAGTCCCAGATATACTCAAATAATGGATTAGTCTGTATAGCACATTTGATTCATGTCTGATAGCCAAGCTTTTTTATTTTAGTTGCATCCATATACACAGAAGTTTACTCCTTTGTTCGCTTAGAAGCCAGAATTGCTTATGCAATAGGAGAAAATGAATATAGACTGGGCACTCCTGGGTAGGACATTCCAGTTCCCCAGATTACTAGTTGTACATATTCACAAGGAAAGAGTAGGAGACAGCAAGTTAACATGATAAAACAAAGAGCAAATGATATCCATGGATAACAGAAAGGTTCTTTTCAAAAGTAGACTGCCAGAAGATAAGAATTAAATGGATGAGAAAAAAATAAGTGAAGAGGGGAGCAGAAAACTTTTGGAGGTGATCAACAGCTTTATGGCATAGATTGTGGTGATGGTTTCACAGGCAGACACTTATCTCCAAACTCAAGTTGCGTACATTAAATATGTACAGTTTTTTTTTTACATGTCAATCATTCTACAATAAAGTGTTTTTGTAACAACAACAAAGAAGCAAGAGAATTAAATAAGTGGAAGGCACTGAAAGGAAAAGACAAAATTTGGATAAGCACACAGAAGAAGAATGGAAGGGAGATGTTCCTTTTCTAGCAAAGACTTATGTCCACACCTGATTTCAAGGCAAAAATGGATTATGCATGTTTGGTGCCAACTTATTTATATTTCCCATTGGAAAGTGTGAGGGGCAAATTTTTGTTGTTGACCTTGGAAATAGTTACCAGCATCCTTCATTTACTACTTGAATGATTTTTGTCCTCCCTGCATTAGTGAACACATATAGTTTCGATGCTGACAGAAAGTCAGGCAGAACGATATAATGGAGCTGGTCACTGTTTTTGCAATTTCAAAATGACCAGAAAAAGGATTTACACATATCTGACATCATCTTGGAGAGCCTTACCACATTGATTCTTTGGTATTTGCCAAATAATACTACTAAGTGACAATGTTGAACATAAAACTAACATTTATTGTAAAATGAGAAATAATCCATGATAAGAAGTTTTTTTTTAAAAAAATGCAAAAGAGTCAGGGTGCCTGGGTAGTCAGTCAGTTGAGCATCCAACTTCAGTTCAGGTCATGATGTTGCGGTTCGTGGTTTTGAGCCCTGCATCGGGCTCTGTGCTGACAGCTCAGAGCCTGGAGCCTGCTTCAGATTCTGCGCCTCCCTCTCTCTCTACACCTCCCCTGCTCACACTCTGTCTCTCTCTCTCAGAAAATGAATAAACAAAAAAAAATTTTTAATAAAATAAAAATGCAAAAGAGAGCTAGTAATTCCTAAGGTCATTCCTTCTTAGTATTGACTAGACGTAACAACTGGGGAGGGGGATACTTGACTATATCAGGGGAAAAAACTTGACTATGCTCAGCAACTAACAGCCATTTGCTCTAGAAAAACTCAGGAGCTTCATTCAGTTTTATCATGTACAAGGTAAGAGTGTGATCTCTTAGGGCATACTATGACTGACTCCACCAGCCATGATACTATGGCCTTCCATTGAGTTCAGATCCTTAAAATAGATTTCCAACTTCCAAGTATGCTTAACTGACAAATTACTGGCTTGTCTAAGAAAACAGTACCCTTTCTAGCCTAGGTCTTGCTACCCCTGAGAAATACTAAATACTAACATTTAAAGGGATCCATAGATTAGTTATTTATATAAACTCAAGATTAGAGCAACATCTTCCTTTCAATTTTACTTCTTTTCCTTACGTGATTTGTTCAGAACCAAAAGAGGTAGGACACTGTTTTCTCCTCTCATTGATGGCAATTTTCCAACAGGGCACACACATTACTCACTGTACTCACACTACTATTTGCACACACATTATGGAACTATCAAAGAGTAATAAGAATCATATAGTCAAAGAACAGATGCTGGAAATAGACTGCAGAGTACCCAAGTGTCCATTTTTAAAGCTCTAAATATTTTAAAGGTTAATTAAGAAAGAGAAAGGATTGTTTGCTATGCCCAAAGAGGCACATGTGGCGACAATTAAGAAAAAGAAAGAAGAGGATTCTCAGTAATACCTAATACACAGCAGAGTCATTTCTTAAGAAACCTAAATAGGAAAAAACAGTTAATGCTTAAACTTAACAGGGGAAAGACCAAGTTGCCAAAAATAATTTTAAACAATGATTTATAGGATTAGATGACCTAATGTTGAATCTTTTCTCCCCCCATTTTCAGATTCTCAATTTCTGCGACTGACCTTCCAGTGAGGCTCCCTGGATCATACAGTGCTAGTGAATAAAACAAATGAGCAACGAGAAGCTAAAAGAATGAAGAAAGGCTATGTATTCCTACAACTCAAGTTCAAAATTCAGTCTCCAGTCCACAGCCTGCCTGATAAGATAAAAGAAAAACATTCAGATCCTTGAATTTAATCCCCAAAGAAAAGTCACCCCATTAGATAAAGCACCACACAGCCCTCCTCTCTCTGAGGCTATTGTCATGAGCTGTTTCCACCCATGTTTCCATTAACACAGTAACATAACTGCCTTTGGCATATGTTTGAGAAATATAATGGCACCTCGTCTGCATTTCTAGTTGCAGGGATGATAGAGAGGGTTGCTGTGGGACCTTACGTCTTCTTGCCCAGTAATGCTATGGCTTTACCTATGGAGTGTAAAGATGTAGTTGGTTAGAACAGTTGGGCAAACCAGGATGTGGAAGATCTCACTTTGCCTAATGACCTAAAGGGTAAGCTACACATGCCTTATAATTTCCTGGGACCAGAAAGAAAGGAGCAATCACTCTGCCTCTCCCAATTCCTGAACAATTATGGGAATCTCAGACCTTGGACATGTCTTTGTTCTGTTTGGTGGCACTCTGGGTATTTATTATGTGTGGCCCTGAAGAGGCCCTCAAACACTATCTAAAAATAGAAGGAGGAGGAGTGCCTGGGTGGCTCAACCAGTTAAGCATCTACCTCTTGATTTCGGCTCAGGTCATGATATCATGGTCGTGAGATCAAGCCCCATGTCAGGCTCTGCACTGGGTGTAGAGCCTGCTTAAGATTCTCTCTCCGCCCCTCCCCCACACTATAAATAAATAAATAAAACAAGGAGGAATGTGTTCTAGGGAAAAAGCAAGTGTCCTACTCTTCTGTTCTAGGCCAGGGATTCAGTATGGTGGAACCAAACTCATTAGAACTTAGTGGTTTATGATGATGGTGTTTCACATTAATTAACACTTTAATTAAAAGAATTAATTAATTCTTTTCTTAAGAAAAAGAAACCTCAAACTGCCCTAAGCTCAAAGAGGATAGAGGCATAAAGACAGGTGTAGGTCTCAACCCTTCTCTAACATGTAAAGGCATCATGATAGTCATGCCTGATCTACTTGGACTTAATCTGTGAAACAGAACGTTCAGTGTCTACAGTTGAGGCATCCTTCCTCAATTCTCAATTATTTCTCTTTCAAATCCAGGTTTGTCTTGGACCACTAACTGCTTTCAAAAGTATCTCAGGCAATTCCTAGTTTTCTAGTAAGGTTGAAAGGACTATAAGGAAATTGGTTAGTGTTAACACTGGGTCCAGTACCTGGGGCAGAAGAGACTGGGATTAGCAGGGATCCAGTTATATGTACCTGACATGAATGGGCTTGTATATGAATAAACTGCCTGTTACAAGAGGCTTTTTGGCAGAACAAGAAAGAGAAGAAGCTTACGATGTACTAAAATGTTCTAAGAGGTATGCTAAGTTTGACCTCAAAGTGAAAAGGACCGCACTTACAAAGTATTCTTTCTTAAGAATTGTACCACCATCTGGGAATGCAAGCTGGTGCAGCCACTCTGGAAAACAGTATGGAGGTTCCTCAAAAAACTAAAAATAGACCCTACGACCCAGCAGTTGCACTACTAGGCATTTATCCACGGGATACAGGTGTGCTGTTTCGAAGGTGTGCACCCCCGTGTTTATAGCAGCACTATCAACAATAGCCTAAGTATGGCAAGAGCCCAAATGTCCATCAGTGTTTGGATGGATAAAGAAGATGCAGCATATATGTACGATGGAGTATAACTCACCAATCAAAACGAATGAAATCTTGCCATTTGCCACTACGTGGATGGAACTGGAGGGTATTATGCTAAGTGAAATTAGTCAGAGAAAGAAAAAAATCATATGACTTCACTCATATGAGGACTTTAAGAGACAAAACAGTGAACATAAGAGAAGGGAAACAAAAATAATATAAAAACAGGGAGGGGGACAAACAGAAGAAACTCATAAATATGGAGAATAAACTCAGGGTTACTGGAGGGGTTGTGGGAAGGGGTATGGGCTACACGGGTAAGGGGCGCTAAGGAATCTACTCCTGAAATCATTGTTGCACTATATGCTAACTAATTTGGATGTAAATTTTAAAAAACAAAAAAATAAAATAAAATAAAAAAGAATTGAACCACCATCTTATTAAGCTCTCACATCTATCAGTTAAAACAAATATAGTAGAGGGGCGCCTGGGTGGCGCAGTCGGTTAAGCGTCCGACTTCAGCCAGGTCACGATCTCGCGGTCTGTGAGTTCGAGCCCCGCGTCGGGCTCTGGGCTGATGGCTCAGGGCCTGGAGCCTCTTTCGGATTCTGTGTCTCCCTCTCTCTCTGCCCCTCCCCCGTTCATGCTCTGTCTCTCTCTGTCCCAAAAATAAATAAACGTTGAAAAAAAAAAAAAAAAAATTAAAAAAAAAAAAAAAAAAAAAAAAAAAAAAAAAACAAATATAGTAGATATATATGGTAGTTAAAAGCTACCTTGAAGAAAGAACCAACCTTAGATCATTGGACATTCTACAGAAATTCTGACATCATCTCTCCAACAAACTGATGGCATTAAATGTGTGTGTGTGTGTGTGTGTGTGTGTGTGTGTGTGTGTGATTTAGAATGAATAAAACTTTAATGATGTAACAACCAACTGGACTGTATTTGGATCCTAACTTGCACAAACCAAGTGTGAAAAGTCACTCTGATGATAATCAGGGAAGTTTAAACATAGACTTCTAGATGACACTGGGGAAAGTCCTCATCAGTTACAAGTCTATCCTGACACAAAATGACAAATTTAATGTTCTCAAGAAAAAAGTGGGGGAGTAACTGAGACACCATGAGCAAAATGTTAATTATTATTAAAGTGGCATAACAGATAAAGGCAGTCCCTTCTAGTCTCTTGTGAGTATTTCAAAATTTCCACAATAAAATAGTTTTTAAAAGCCAATGTATTACCATTAATCTTAAAAAGTATACAAATACCATTATTTTTTTTTAATGTTTTTTTATTTATTTATTTTTGAGACAGAGAGAGACAGAGCATGAGCAGGGGAGGGGCAGAGAGAGGGGGAGACAGAGAATCTGAAGCAGGCTCCAGGTTCCAAGCTGTCAGCACAGAGCCCGACACGGGGCTTGAACCCACAGAGTGTGAGATCACGACCTGAGCTGAAGTCCGACACTCAACAGACTGAGCCACCCAGGCGCCCCCATAAATATCATTATTATAACATAATTGATCACAGCGCAAAATGGAAATAACCTTAATGCTCTGCATCAGGAAAACACTCTTTAAAAACTATGATAAGCTAATCTGACAAAAATTATGCAGCCTTTAAGATGACAATGAGGACGAGGGGCACCTGGGTGGCTCAGTCGGTTGAGCATCCGGCTTTGGCTCAAGTCATGATCTCATGAACCGTGAGTTCGAGCCCCACGTCAGGCTCTGTGCTGACAGATCAGAGCCTGGAACCTGCTTTGGATTCTGTGTCTCCCTCTCTCTCCCCCTTCCCCTGCTCACGCTCTCTCTCACTCTCTCTCAAAAATAAATAAACATTAAAAAAAAAAAGATGACAATGAGGACGAAAGCAACAAAGAAAGTGCCTATAGGATTATTTTTAGAAAAAGGACTATATTCATATTATGATCCTAACTCTTCAAAATATGTGTGAAGATAAACGGAGTAGAAAAGTATATAATAAAAATAAAATAGCAAGTTGATACGTTGTAAAGTGTGGTGGAATGTTTTTCTTTTTGGCGATACAACATTGTTTCTGAAACACATAGACACATAAAGAGCTGATGTGAACAAAACAACAAAAATTGATCTGGGCCTCCATATGCTGAAATGTAACACAGTGCAGCAGAAATAGCACCGGCTTTGGAAATGGACAATCTGGGCGAGTTATTTAAACAATCTGAGAATTGGTTTCCTCACCTCCAAAATTAACATAAAATGTCTACCCTTGGGAACGCTGTAAGGACAGTGATGTGATTAAATATCTACCACAATTACCTGGCAGCAGTAAACCCTCTATAATCAGCACTTATCACTATTGTCATATTAAAGGTGGGGCATTCTGAAAAAGAGAAGAAAGGAGGTGTGCTGATGGGGAAGCGGCTGCAGATTTTTATGGTAATATGGTTTCTTCACAAAAAAAATGAAGACAGGGCAAAATGCAAAGAGGCCGTCAAACCTTACTTGGGCCAGCTGGAGGTAAGGGCTAGCTGGAGAGGTGCTAAGGCTTGTCTGGTGTCATGAAGCGGAGGTGGGCAGGGGCGAGGTGAATAGGGTCCCCCTCTAGAAGAATGGGAGAGCCATGTAATACCGTGTTCAAAGAATCCTGCAGCTTCAGGGCAAAACTTACCAGGTCTAGAGGAAGGGGAAGAAGAGCATGAATGGAGGAAACTAAGAAAAAGGACCTAGAGGACTGATAGGGTATAAGAAATGTTTAGGTGCCTTTGTATGGGGCTAGAGAGATGGGCCATAAATCAATTGTAATTGTATGATGGATGACAGGGTTCCAGAGATTGAATGACCTGAAATTCATATAAGATGATCTCCTCCCCTGTCTCCATTCTACAAAAAGAGAAAATTACATCCAGAAAGGGGAGGCTCCAGGTACTATAGTCAGGTTCTATGGAAAACTCTGTCTAGAACTCTGCCAGAGAACTGGTTGTACCTCATTATGCCATCCTCCAAGATGGTTTGTCCCATGATCACCAAATCAATTCTTTTCATCCATATTTCTTTCTTACTTTCTCCCTCCCTCCCTTCCTTTTCTTCCTTTCTTTCTTCCTTTCTTTCTTTCTTTCTTTCTTTCTTTCTTTCTTTCTTTCTTCCTTTCTTTCTGTTAGAAAGAGAGAGAGAGCATAACCAAGGAAAGGGGCAGAGAGAGAGGGAAAGAGAGAGAATCCCAAGCAGACTTAGCACTGTCAGCACAGAGCCTGACACAGGGCTTGATATCACGACCCGGGGATCATGACCTGAGCTGAAATCATGATCTCACTCTGACGCTTGACTGAGCCACCTAGGCGCCCCCTACCCATATTTCTTAAATATATGTTGCTCTCCATGTCTTAGAATGAATAGTAAAATACAAGCTCTTATTCTTTTCACTAATCTCTTTCACATCAAAAGCTCCCTACTAACTTCAAATTATCTTGTTGCATGTAACAAAAGAGAATGTATTGAACATTTGTCCAGTAAATGCTCTGTCGGCACCCACTATAGCCAGGCATATAAAGATGAACGGCACAGACCCTGTGGTCAAGGAGCCGACAATCCAAAGAAGACAAACATGCTTACAAATAAGCATAATCCTCTAAGTACACTCTGTCATGGTCGATGTGCTGTGATAGTAAAGAGAATAAAACTCTTCAGACCTAGAAAGGGAGGTTAGGAAAAGGAAACTTCACTGCCAGGTGATGTGGGAAGAGAGCCGGAGACAGAATAGCTGGTCAACAGGCAGAGACAAAAGGTGGCCAGTTCCGGTCTGTGCCAGGCACAATCGCTTAGGGAAAATTACCAGAAAACATGGCAAGCACGAGGTAGAAGAGGAAGTTGGGCTGGACTTCTGCAGAGAAAAACCAGTCAGGCAAGCTGGCAGCAGAGTCAAGACCAAAGTACAAACCAACCTCTTTTAAGTTGTAAGGAGATATTTTTAAAAAGAGAGAGAGAGAAGAAATGAATTTGTCTCTGCGCTCTAACTAGAATCGGATGATTAAAAGTGAATCATCGAGGGAGCGCCTGGGTGGCTCAGTCGGTTGACTGACTTCAGCTCAGGTCATGATCTCACGGTCTGTGAGTTCGAGCCCCGTGTCGGGCTCTGTGCTGACAGCTCGGAGTCTGGGGCCTGCTTTGGATTCTTTGTCTCCCTCTCTGTCTGCCCCTCCCCCATTCATGCTCTGTCCCTCTCTGTCTCAAAAATAAATAAACATTCAAAAAAAAAAAAACTGAATCATTGCAAATAAAAAAAGAAAAAAGAAAAAGTGAATTATTGCCAGCTGAGCTGTAAGAAAACTCTAAGAACAAGACTGGTACTGGTCTCGTACAGATTCTGGCAGCTGCTACCAAACCTACTTTTGAGGGTGTTAATCCTGGGGCGAGCATACAAATTCCTGACCCAAAAAAAATTGCTTTTTCTTCCCCCTTTTTTGGAATCATGCCTCTTTTCTTCTGGCTTTTTCTTTCTTGCTTTAGAAATCAGTTGTGGTACCTAGATTAGAAATTTCAACTGGAAAATACTCAGTCTCTTGTGATGTGATCTTGCTGGTCCTCTATAGCCTCTAAGAAATGATCCTTCAAAACTGCCCGGTGATGAGGCACTGACAGACAGCCTTCGAGAAGCAGACCCTCCTTCTCTGAAGAACCACCTCTCTATGGGTGTCAAATTGTAGGGACATGTTGTCACAAGAGGGAGATATCATTACATTTTCAAATCCAAAGTCAGCTCTGAGGAAAAGTTTATGAGTGCTGCAAAATACGTTGTGAGCCACACAGGAAGGTCAGGTAAAGGTCGCTCTAGAGATGGGGCCCTCAATCCAAAGAGGAAGGAAAAAGAGCAGGAAGCCAACATTGCTTGCGGACCTCCTTCGTGCTAGGCACCACCATAAGAACTTGACATGCGTTATCTAATGTTTTGCTTTCCTCTTTTCCTTATTTCACTCAGATTTATTCTTTTAAGTGCCTCAGAGTAGTCTGTGCACATTCTATCATTTCTACTGAGGATGAATTTGGAGATGATTCGAGCAAGGAGACTGATGATGCCAGAATCCGGGAAAGACCTATCTCAAAACCTATCTCTTCAAATTCCCAGAATATATATTCTTTGTAAGAATTCCTACTATTTTTCAGATGACAGGGCATTTCAGGATACACACTGACAGGAACATTAGGATTTCTTAAAATACAGAGTGGGTATAAAGACTACTAAATACTCTGTGGGTTTTGCCCTGTACTGGCACATCCCTCTGCTGAAAATTAGTGCATTTTCTGAACCTGGGTGCTGATAGGAGAATGAACACAGGAAGAAGAAAGCCACATGAGGACTTCACTCTCCCACCTGACAGACTCTCTCGAGATGGCCCTGCAACCCTGTCCACTGATTCACATTCTTCTCTGCTACATGCCTGCCTGTGCCTATTAGACTATTAAAATATTAATAGGGTCTTGGTATCTGTCATTATTAATTTTAGAGACTAACAAGGACATGCTGAGCCATACTATTGATAGATTTGTAGAATATGTTAATCACAGCACTCATTACTCAGCTAAGTTATTATTTTTTCAGATGCTTTTTCTCCACTAATCATTTCTGATATTTAACAATGTATCATCTCCAACGATGCACCCTTATTTCTTAGAAGTCTATTTATATATGTATTTTTTATAATGTCTTTTATAGCAACAATTTATTAAACAATTGTGGGGCCCCATCACGTAATGACAAAATCTTCTGACAAATATCTAGAGAGTTCAGCTAAGAAAATGAATAGATTATTAAATCTGGCAGAAAATAATGTGTGCCCGCTTTTGAAATGAGAAAGCTGAAGCAAAGAGTTAATCGACTTTCTAACAACTAACATGTATGAAGATCTAATCTTTTCTCATTTCAGAAGCTTGAGATTTACACTTGGGGTGTGCATTGAACAAAGGCAGACTCAGGTATTCCCTTTAGAGCATATGACTTATGTAGAATTGCAAAGGTAACTAAGAAGTCTTTTTCTTGTCACTCAAAACCTTCAACACAAAATATGTATAGAGGAAAAGAACAAATCATGTAGTCCTTAAGAAGTAATTGCAAATCCCTTCTTCAGGGAACGATTCGCATCCTTCTTCATGAGTGACTGCCATCACACATGTGTCTCTCCAGCCTTTCTATTCTCCTCGATCTATTTCCACTATCATTTCTAAGAGATCAGTACATGAACTGCCCCCAAAAGGGATTGTGGGGGCAAAATGTATCGACCACAGTCTTAAATTAGAAAGGCTTATGCAGGGGCGCCTGGGTGGCTCAGTTGGTTAAGCAACCGACTTCAGCTCAGGTCATGATCTCGCGGTCCGTGAGTTTGAGCCCTGCATTGGGCTCTGTGCTGTTGGCTCAGGGCCTGGATCCTGCTTCGGATTCTGTGTCTCCCTCTCTCTCTACCCCTCCCCTGCTTGTGCTCTGTCTCTCAAAAAATGAATAAACATTAAAAAAAAATTTTTTTAAAGAAAGGCTTATGCATCATACCCCATTACATACAGCACAATCTATACCAAAAGGCTCCAGGTGAGTCAATGCTTACGCCATCCTTCAGATATTGTGTTACTACTTACTTACTGTAGTGTCTACACCCTCCACGAAGAGGGCGGAGGAAAGAAAGGGTGAGAAATGCAGATGGGACCTGAAAATAATCTGGTTGCATTATCACCGTTACTATTTATTAAATACCTCTTAAGGAGACTTCAGGCAGAAGTAGAAATGCTTTCAGTGTAGTGTCTGAAATATCCCCAGTTGTTCTTTATCTAAGGCTCTCTCTATCACAAATCAGATAGTGATACACCTCTTTTGAACACAACTAGCCGGGCTTTTCATGGCCCAGACTCACAAAGTGACAAGTTAAAACAGTCTTACTCCTCTGAGACCACAACTAAAATGTAAAAGAAAACAAAACAAAAAAATAACCCAAACAAACAAACAAACCTCTGGGGAAGGTGTGTTCAATTTTTAGTCTTGTGTAGTTCATGCTTAAATTGAGAATCCAGATCTCTTCTGATGACCTTGAAGAAGCTTCCAGTTTTCCAGTTGTAAAATGTAAATCTCAGCCCACTTCCCCAAAAGCATTCAATGATGAATTCCGTTAAAGAGAATTATATGTCCCATTATATGAAATGGGACACTCTGAAAAGAGGGGCTTGTAATTAACCCATGTTTCCTCACAAACTCCTTACTTTCACTCCTGTTATTAAAAATCTTCTGAAAATTAGTTCTGTCATCTTTGGTATTTAGAACATAACTGAACCGTCTTGGTGAATGAAGCCCCCTTGTGGGTTATTCCATCATTCTGAAACCAGTTATTGGTCCCCGTTACGGGGAAGGTAGAAAGTATAGTAGAAAAGACAAGAGAATGTTGACATCATAAACATCCTGAAAGTTGTTACTTTTCCACTTAATCCCTGACACAACGCCTTCTCCTGTGATCTCTTTAAGTCTCAAGTGGGTATGTAGGTGAGTGGGCCAGTGAGGGGTGGCGTGTGTGAAAAGAATGGATAATAATTCACATTTGTTCCATCATGGAGTGAACTACTAATACTCTTCATGTCAACCTTTTTTTTTTCTTTTTTTTTTTTTTTTTGCCAGGCAGTCACTCTCTTTGTCTCTGCCTTACTACCATTGCCACAATGACACTACTGGGTAATGCTATGGAGTGAATTGTACCCCGTAGCCCCCCCAGTTCCTATGGTGAAGCCCTGACCCACAGTGTGATGGTGCCTGGAGATGGGACCTTTGAGAGGTAAACAGGTTTAGATGAGCTCATGAGGGGAGAGTCTCATGGATTAGTGTCATTGTAAGAAGACATCTTAGACCACAAAGCTTGCTTTCCCTTTTTCCAAAGAAGAGGTCATGTGAGCACACACTGAGATGCCCACTGTCTGCAAACCAGCTGGAGAACTCTCACCAGAACCCGACCGTGCTGGCACCCTGGTCTCAGACGTACAGCCTTCAGAACTGAGAGAAAATAAATTTCTGTTCTTTAAGCCACCTCACCTACGTTATTTTGTTCTCACAGTCTGAGCTGACTAAACCAGCTGAAGAGACAGAGATATTTTGGGAAGAATCGTTTCCATAAAAATAGAGTGGCTCTAAATGCAGTGGACAGTTATTTCATCTCCCTCATGCTCATACTTAAGAAAATTTCATTTAAATACACACCTGTTGACCAGTGCCCAGGGCTACTACTCTAGAAAAGCAAACGAAAGCATCAGAATGGAGGAACAAGAGAGTGACTACAGCTCTTCTCAGAAGATGGGGCAGTCCATTGCATTTTCTACACATGATATCCTGCTCCAATTGCAGCAGGGAAGAGCAAAGGCACTTTGTGATCCCTCTGGGAAGGAGCTGGAGCCCTGCCACCAAAGACGTCAACACCAGGGCCGACTGCGGGCCAGCCCGAGCTCGTGCAACAGCCCCTCCGCACCTGGGCCCTCCCCGTGCCTTGTCCCTTATATTCCCCATGTCCTCATGGTCTCTGGTGAGGCCCAGTGAGTTCAGTGAAGAGATCACTGGCCTCCAACAAAGAGTAACTTAAAAGGAGAGAAAGCGTGCTAAATCCCACTCTACAAACCAGGTCTGTTCAGTTCTGACTTGCGAATACGAAGCTTTCCATTTGACTCCATATGGTTATGTTGCGTTAGGGTCCACACAAGGCTAAGATACACAGTTAGGTTTCCAGCTGCCAGTGGCCAAAAGTGAGGAAGTTCTCGGAGACATCAGTTTCTGATAAACTGTCTTCCCCTGTTTAAAAAAAAAAAAAAAAAAAATTAGAACAAAATGTCAACGCCATGCAGGCAAGCGCAGAAATGGAAATGAAAACTCTTCCTATCACCGCGGGCTTTATTTTTATTTTTAATACAATTGATTTGGATCAATTTGAGATAACTGCCGGGAGATGCAAGGCTTTATTTTTGGACACGTCATTTGTTTTTGTTTCTGATCTGGGCTCAAAAGGAAGATTGCCAGTGTTTTTCCAGTGGCACAAAACAGTTCCAGAAGAGTTAAAATAAGACACCCTACCTGCTTAATCTGCCAGAAAACACATGAGAGGAGCAATCAGCTCTGGAAAGAGTTGCTCTGAATGAGGTATGCCTGGCTGCTTTAGGCCAGGCTGTTTGTCAGTCTTTCAAAATTCAAGTCATTACCAGATGCTGATCTACTATAATATTGTGATATTTTATCTGATTACACTTACCTGATTGTGCCTTATCTGCTATTTGCCTTTCCATTCTTCCATGTATATTAAATGCAGGTGCTTTTATTATTCTGAGAGCTGGAAAGTGTTGACTGCTCTGAATATAAATGGGGATATTATATCATTAACTTGCTCCGAAAGCAGGGCCATTCACTGTGTAAATCACATGCAAGGTACCTAGTGGAGACACAACAAACCATAATGTCTTGAGAAAGAAAGCAATGAGGAATGGATAAGGAGATAAAAATTTAAGGCATTGTTAAAGAAGGGTAATCTTCAAAATCCTATTTGGTTCTTTCAAACTAGCATTCATTGATAATATAACCTTTATATTAGAAACTTTTCTAAGTTCACACAAAAAAAAATAAAACTTTGGGGGAAGGCATGATAACATGTAACGTTATCACTCATAGGATTGCATAAAAACACGATCACTAACATTCTATGGCTTATCTAAGTTAGGAGAAGCAGTCTAATATTTTAGTAAAGTACACTTTGCTTTGGCAAATATATTCTTACCTGACGTAGGTGGACACCTTAAACAAGGTGAACAAATAGCCAAATGCTTTGCGTATTTCCAGATGTTAAAAGTGAATGGTGTAGAATCTGGTTGCGAATTCCAAAGAAAGTAATACGCAGTGAATTAAGGCAGAGCCGTGACAAAGTGCGCCTGCCCAACGGTCTGAGGTTATATGCTCTGCTTAGTTTCCACTATGCTGGCCTCACTAAAGTTAATCCACAGCTTTTTAAGTGGAAAGTTTCAGAAAATCCATTTCTGGAGCAAATGTTATGTGAGAGCGGAAATGAGCCACTGTCCTCTGTTGGATAGAGTATCAGATGGCCTGTCATCTATCAGTGTGTCAGATTCCGCTACGGAGGCAATAGCTGGGAGCCAGGCCCTGCAAAAGAACGCAAGTTCTTCTCTGCCTGAAGCAGTATGGCCAGAGTCATCTTCTGACAATCAGATCTGAACATGTGGGACAGAAGAGAACAACTATGGCTGGAAGCAACTGGGAACAAGCAGAGTAAGGTTCTCTCTCCCATGTTATCAAGGAGGAAACGGTTTCTGCTTTCACTTTCTTCTCAAATTCCGTGTGTGGGGGTGTAAGGCTACTCCTCTCTCCCTGCCATTTACCAGTAGGTACAAATGCATATAGCGACCAATTTTCTTTGAACTCAACAAATGTGTATTTAAAACACTTCTTAGGGGCTCCTGGGTGGCTCAGTCGGTTAACCGTCTGACTTTGGCTCAGGTCATGATCTCCCCAGTTCATAAGTTCAAGCCCCTGTCAGGCTCTGTGCTGACAGTGTGGAGGCTGGAGCCTGCCTTGGATTCTGTGTCTCCCTCATTCTCTGCCCCTCTCCACCCTCTCAAAAATAAATGAACATTTAAATTTTTTTTTGATATGAAATTTATTGTCAGATTGTTTCCATACAACACCCAGTGCTCATCCCAACAGGTGCCCTCCTCAATGCCCATCTCATACCCTCCCCTCCCTCCCACCCCCCATCAACCCTCAGTTTATTCTCAGTTTTTAAGAGTTTCTTATGGTTTGGCTCTCTCCCTCTCTAACTTTTTTTTTTCCTTCCTCTCCCCCATAGTCTTCTGTTAAGTTTCTCAGGATCCACATAAGAGTGAAAACATATGGTATCTGTATGACTTATTTCACTTAGCATAACACTCTCCAGTTCCATCCACGTTGCTACAAAAGGCCATATTTCATTCTTTCTCATTGCCAAGTAGTATTCCATTTTATATATAAACCACAATTTCTTTATCCATTCATCAGTTGATGGACATTTAGTCTCTTTCCATAATTTCTTTAAGAGCACCTGGGTAGTTTGGTCAGTTGAGCATTGGACTTCAGCTTAGGTCATGATCTTGCGGTTTGTGAGTTCGAGCCCTGCACTGGACTCTGCTGTCAGCACAGAGCCTGCTTCAGATCCTCTATCCCCTCTCACTGTCCCAACCCTGCTTGCACTCTCCCCAAAATAAAATAAATATTAGGAAAAAAAAACACCTCTTTAAGTCAAGGCTGCTTTATAATCAGAGAATCCATTCTTCTTAAATTATATGTTTGGAAACAAAACATGAATATGGAAGATGGTCTGCTGTTTTGAATAATTCCACATTTGCACGCATTTTCTCAGGAAAGCCATTATAATAGGTTTCTCCTAACATGATTAAGCCTCATTTATTTTTTATATATAAAAGTAATTTTAACTGGGTATTACTTCACATTTTTAGAAGATCTAGCCTTGAGAAGTTGTGCAAAGTTGTGAAAGGCAAAATAAATATCCCAAATACAAAAGGTAAAACTCTAAACACTTTTTAAAGAGAATGTGTAGGAGAATGTATTCATGACTAAAGATAGTCAAGATTTCTTAGGTCATAGAAAGTAATAACCATACAAAATAATTAGGCTTCATCAAAAAACTAAAAACTTCTACTCATCAAAAGACACCATTAAGAAAATAAACAGGCAAGCTATACACTTGAAGGAAACACTGGCAAAACATATATCTGACCAAAGACTGTTATTCAGGATCTACGAAGAACTGTGACAATTTAACAACAGAAAGACAAACAAGCATATTAAAAATGGGCAAAAGGGGCACCTGGGTGGCTCAGTCAGTTAAGCATCCAATTGTCAGTTTCGGCTCAGGTCACTATCTCACAGTTTATGGGTTCGAGCCCCGTGTCAGGCTGTTCACTGTCAGCACAGAGCCTGCTGAGGATTCTCTCTCTCCTCTCTCTCTGCCCCTCCCTGGCTCATTCTCACTCACTCTCTCTCTCTCTCTCAAAAGAAATAAACTTAAAAAAAAAAAGAGGAAAAGATTTGAAGAGTCAAAAAGTATACATAAATGAATGGCCCACAAGCACATTAAAAACTGCTCAGTGTCATTTGTCATCAAGGAAATGCAAATTAAAACCACAAGGAGGGGTGCCTAGGTGGCTCAGTCAGTTGAACAGCAGACTCTTAATCTCACCTTGGGTCTTGATCTCAGGGTCTTGAATTCAAGCCCTGCATTGGGTTGCAAGCTGGGCATGCAGCCCACTTAGAAAAAAATAAATGAAAAAAATAAAATAAAATAAATCCACAAGGAGACAACATTACACAACCACCAGAATGGCTATATTTAAAGAGACTGACTCCAATCAAGGATGAGGTGACGGACTTGGAGCAAGGCTATCAATGACAGGGTAAAATGACACAACCACACTGGGACGATGTCTGTAGGTTTCTTCTAAAATGAATCACACACCTTCCCTATGGCCAGCAGCCCCCAAACAAGTATTTACACAATATAAAAGAAAACACATCCACAATACTTGTGATGTTTATAGCCGCTTTATTCATACAGCCCAAAACTAGAAACAGTCCCAGTGTCCACAAATTGGAGAAAAGATATTAAACAGTGTTGAGCAATGAAACTGGCAACACAAAAGAATGAGAGTTCAGCAGCACCTGGGTGGCTCAGTCAATTGAGCATCCGACTCTTGGTTTTGGCTCAGGTCATGATCTCATGGTTCCTGAGTTCAAGCCCCAGATTGGGCTCTGCCCTGTCATCTCAGAGCCTGCCTGGGATTCTCTCTCTCCTTCTCTCTCTGCCCCTCCCCCTCTCATTCTCTCTCTCTCTCTCTCTCTCTCTCTCTCTCTCTCTCTAATAAATAAATAAACTTAAATAAATGTTTTTAAATGTTAAAAATGTTAAAAAGTAACATTTTTAAAAAGAACGAAAGTTCATATACTTTATTGATCTAAAACCTGGTTAGGCAGCAGAATTATCTGAGAGTTGCCTAAAAAATACAAGTTTCTTGGCTGCCCTTGAGAGATTCTGATTCAGTAGGTCAGTAGTTTTTAAAACGGTCCTCATGTAATTTCAGAGCAAACCAGGGTTTGGGAATCTACGATCCTGTTCAATTTTCAACTACTTCAAACAGATCTTCCAAAAAGGTGGTGAGGGAAGTAACTTTTATTTTCCTGCTTCTACATATGAGGTACTATTCATGTTATCTCATTTAGAGTTCATGACAACTCCGCCAAGTGGGTGTTATAAACCCCACTTTATAGTCTGGAAAATCGACCCCAGGCAACATTAAGTGACTTTGTCCAAATTCATTATAGCAAACAGTAGAGGAACCAAGATTTGAAGCCAGATGGGTCTACAAAGCTATCACACTATCACAGACCTTTTCACAAAAGATAAGGGGGAAAGTTCCTGGAAAATCTTCTGACAGAGAGAGAGACAGAGACAGACAGAGATGAAAACATAGAGAGAGTTCCTTGTTCCCTTATGCTTTCTACACCTAGATTGCTCTACTTCAGGACTTCAGATCTTCAGAGTTCTCCAAGTAAGCGTCCCAAATTAAATACTGCGTTTCCCACTTAAAATAAATAAATAAATAAATAAATAAATAAATAAATAAATAAACAAACAGTCTCTAGTACTTGATGGTTAAAACACATCTTAGGCATACTGTCATCTGCCTAGCTGCCTAAAAGAAGAATGGGGGAGGGGGGCACCTGGGTGGCTCAGCCGGTTGAGCATCTGACTTTGGCTCAGGTCATGGTCTCATGGTTCATGAATTTGAACCCCACATTGGGCTCTCTGCTGTCAGCACAGAGCCGGCTTCAGACCCTCTATCCCCCTCTCTCTGCCCCTCCCCCACTCACACTCACTCTCAAAAATAAAAAACATTCTTAAAAAAAGTTTAAGAAAGAGGCACCTGGGTGGCTCGGTCGGTTAAGTGTCCGACTTCAGCTCAGGTCATGATCTCGCAGTTCTTGAGTTCGAGCCCCGCGTCGGGCTCTGCACTGACAGTGCGGAGCCTGCTTGGGATTCTCTCTCTTCCCTCTCTCTCTGTCCCTACCCAACTTGTGCTCTCTCTTTCTCTCTCAAAATAAATAAACTTAAAAAGAAATTTTTTTTTAAAAAAAGCACTTTCAATAAATACTATCCTAAGTTGGGCAGAGGGTTAAGGTCAAGGGGTTGCATAAACCCAGAATATGCCTATACATAATACCCACTCAAAACTGTCTTTTTTATTAATCATAATTAATATGTATTGAATATTTATAATGTGTCAAGCATTGTTTTAAAAACTTTACATGTATTAACTTACTCAAACTAACAACTCTTTGAGGTAAATGCTATTATTACTCCCCACGTTATAGCTGAGGAAACTGAGGCACAGAGAAATTTGAGGTCAAAGTTCACAAAAGTGGCACAGCCAGGATTAGAACCCAAGTAGTCAGAGCAGAATTAGTATTTGGTTATTAGTATTTGGTTTCTCAGTTCTCAGAATTAGTATTCCGAGAAAACCACCTGGTATCTGAGGGTCTTTCTGGAATGTATTTTAATGACCTAACAAGAGAAGGCAAATTCATGACTCACTACCCTTACCTGCACCTTTGGCCAAATCATTCATAGATCATGGCTCTCCAGGTGGGGGGGCTCAGAATCCATTTTTAGGTAGTGCTTAGAGCAAGCCTTACCATTATTTGGTAAAAACTGACAAGGGACTAAAAGGAGACCTGTATACAGCTGTCAATTCCCTACTGTTGCTTTACTTCCCAAGTACATGAGAATACCCACTTGGAACCTCCTTATGGACAACCTATGATGAGTGACCTCTATGTTACAGGATCAGAAGAGCTAGAAAACACTGCCTTTATCGATGATTAGAGATGATTTTACCCCTCTTGGCATAAGATGCTTGGTGTAACATACTCGAGCAGGGAGATGCTGTTCCCTTGATACTCACAGAGAGGCACTGAGGGCTTTCAGGCACAAGGGGGCAAAACTGTCAGCGGCTCATGGGTGCCATGCTTCCCAGTGGTCAGACCAAACCTCCCATCACTGTTAAGGTATTTAGTTTGTTTATTTTCTGTCACTGGCTCACAGCTCTATTATACATTGGAATCTATCCACAGCCTCAGAGCCAGCAAAACATTTGTATGGTGTGTGAAAGTGCTGCTGATTCCAGAATTAACTTTGTCACTCCATAATTTGAGGGAGCTGAAAAGAGTTCCTACTCTAAAATTATGTCCTTTTGGGATGTCCAAAATTCCAGTTATCAGCCATTCATAATGGAAAATCCTCACACAAAGGCAAGAGCCTGGCTCTGGCATCGCACATGGCTCTATTTTCCAGTGTTACTGTGGGTGTGGCATCTATGAGACAGAGACAACAATCACTGGTCATAAGGTTGCTTCCAGGAGGGAAGACAATGTATAGAAAGTTCTTATACAGCGCTTGATGCACAGCAGGGAATTCATCATTGTCATCATCATATTTATTATTATTATTATTATTATTATTATTATTATTACTGTTACCTTCATTGCTAGCATTGCCATTTCCCTTGGTTGTCTCTTAAAACGTCACTCTTTATATGAGCAACACATGAAGTCCCTATTACCTTTGTATAAATGAATTTCTTCCCTTTTGGGGGCCAGTAGAGATACCACAAGTCCTGACAGCAGGACGAATACTTTGAAAGAGGCAGTGGGTTGCCTGGAAGGCACTTGGCTTATTTCTAAGGTCATCCATCCCCAAATTAGTTAACGCTCCCCATGCAACAGTTTTGCGAAATGACCTACTGAGATGAAAACCCTTTTTTTCTTTTTTTGAAAACCCTTTAAAAAATACCTCAGTTGGTCCTACTGTAGAAAGGCTAGAAGAAGCAGTACAGTGAAGCAAACACTGTATAGACTATTTAAAATGTGACATCATTTTTGAAGCCATCTTCAGACTTGTAACCGCCCTGCCTGCTGCACCTGCCAGACACCTGAGATGATGGCTGATGGGGCCTCGGAGGCCATTTCCAGGCACCTCCTGTTACCACGTCCCTTGTCTACAGAGAAGGATAAAGGAGTGCTTGGGCTCGTATCTCACTTGAAAGTTCAAAGCATATTCGCTTGCTTTTAGATCATCTCCTTGTTCATTTATGGAGTCGGGAAACATTCACATGTTCAAAACAGGGAAGCAGGGGTATTAAGCCACATGCCTATCAGACGCCTCCAAGTTTACAGTCCCTGGGCACAGTGACTGGAGAAATATGGCAAGGACTTGAAATGTCTTTGGCTACCAAGGTTATGCTTCTATAAATGTTAATTGACGTTTGACAAAATGGAAAATGCAGCGTCTAACTCAGTCTCACAAATATGCTAAAAATAAAACAACAAGGCAGTACAAATATTTTACTGGCAGGTCTTTGCTGATCACTGATGAAGTCTATACTTTCTCAGCCCACGACATCAGGGTCAAATCAGTGCACTGGCCAGTCACAGCAGATAGACGTGATATCAAGTTAAGGAGGAGAGTTTCTAAAAGCAGCATCAGGAGGTCTCCCACTGAAATAAAAATGTACCTCCATACACCAATGCACAGTTGCTGACTTGTTAAGTCTTTGCTGGTCTATAAAAATTACTTGATCTCTAGGGACTCAGTGAGATCCAAGGATCTGGATCAGAAAATGCATAGAACATTCTTAAAAGTCAAAAGAAGTTGAGTAGCTATTTGCTTATAGACTAACTCATCCATCTAGAGATTGATCTCTGCCAAATTCTCCGTGATTCTGTTACTCGGTTATTTATGAGGAACCGTGGCATCGTGTTTCAGAAATTACCAACCAGTCAGCACTGATGGGTATGTATTTTTCTTGCTCACTCAGTGGCAAGACACATATATAATAAATTCTTAGGAACTTTATCTCTTTCAGTTAGAGTCAAAATCATTGCTGACGCAGTGATTTGCTACAAAACCTATTCTTGGATAAGAGGGAGGACCATCCTCTATAGAAAAGAAGTATTTCAGTACTTCAGCATTTCCAACAAGAACAAAGAGGTATGAAAGAGAAGCAAAATAAGAAACTATGTTCCACAACTGAGATTTTTCTAAATATTTTATACCATTTTAAATTTGTTCCCGATGAAAGATAGCAACAGATTAATTCCCCACATGTCATTTGATTAAAAAAAAAAATTAAACAAATTTATTTTACTTTCATGGCTTCAGATAGGAGTTACTAACCATCTGCCTTTGAATTATTTAAACATCATACAAATAAACATTATTTTACAACCAGAAAGCAATGATTCATAGAATTGTACATTTATTCCCCCAAAATTCTTTGCCACTTTAATAAGGGCCTAAAGTTACCATCACTTCAATTCTTTTTTTAAAGTTCATTACCTAGAGGCAACCTGGGTGGCTCAGTTGGTGAAGTGTCCGACTTCAGCTCAGGTCATGATCTCGTGGTCCGTGAGTTTGAGCCCCACATCAGGCTCTACACTGACAGCTCAGAGCCCAGAGCCTGCTTCAGATTCTGTGTCTCCCTCTCTCTCTGCCCCTCCCCCACTTGCACTCTGTCTCTCTCTCTCAAAAATAAAATAAAAGTATTTAAAAAAATTAAAGTTCATTACCTACAATATTAAGAAAAACAGATGAAAATACAGTATTTCATTGTAAATGAAGAAGGTCTTAAAGAGATTTTTAAAACTTTACTAGCAACATCAATTACCGCCTTTCGAGGAAATAGTTTAGAGGAAAAGCTGATGTTCCAACTCACAATTGACACTGTTAAGATAAATTAGGATGAGAGGAGCAACTACCAATTGCCAGTTCCACTAACAAACACTCTCACACAGGCAAGCATCTTCTTGCGGAATAACAGACCATAAATAAACAAATTAGCATTTTAGTTCTCTACTTCTTCAAAACACAGAAAAGAACATGCCTCCAGAATCAAATAATACATCATGTAAGATATACAGAAAGACAGCTCTTTCCTATGTAGGCAGGAATGGAGGAAAATAGAGGTAAGCAGAAGGAGAGAGACAGGCTAAGGATCTCCTGAACAGAGTATGTTGTGACCCAAATTTATCAAGATTAGAAAAACACCCTAAAGAACAGAAGGCAGAATAAACCAGCCAAAGAAAAGTCTTGAAGACAAGTTTGAAGACAAACTCTGAGGTACACTCTCGACCAGAGATGAGAAAGCAACAGAGGGAGAGAACTCTAGGGAGCTGCTGGGTGCCTCTCCAGTATTCAGGCAAGAAGTGAACGAGGCACGTATGTGGGGAAACTACCAGGCAGGGAAAGAATCATGGTAAGGACAGGAGGTGACAGCGCCCAGCGCCCACACAAGGCTAGGAGTAGTGCCTATTCACAACAACCAGACTGGAAAGCCTCAGGATTCTCAGGTTGTTAAGTACACAGAAGGGTATTTCATCAGTTGTTGGGACTACTCAGCCCTAGAATGAGCATGTTCCATTTGGGTCTAACAAATCTTAAAAGCCAGAATGGAAATGGTCACACTAGTTGCAAGTAACTTAACTATGTCTCAGTAAAAAAGACTCCAGACTATTCATATGAACAAAAATATCCAGCGCCCAACAAAGTAAAATTCACAATGTCTGGCATTCAATCAAAAATTACCAGGCCTATAAGAAACTGGAAAATATAATCCATCATTAGGACAAAAACTCATCAAGTGAGACTTACCTGTAATCGACACAGAATAAGTAGACAAGGACTTTAAAAAGTTATTATAACTATTTCTGCATGTTTAAAATATTAAGCAAAGACATGGAAGACATAATAAAGATGCAAACCAAATTTCTTAAATTGAAAATTACAATCTGCACTATATGCTAACGTTGATGTAAATTTTAAAAATAGTAATAAAAATAAAAAAGAAAATTACAATATATATTATGAGAAATGTATTAGATGGGATTAATAGCAAGTTAAATATTAAGAGAATAAAAGAACAGTGAACCTGAAAGAGAAGGAAGGGAACTAAGAAAAATGAACAGAGGCTCAACGAGCTAGGGTAAAAACTTGAAGTATGCTATTACGTGTAACTGGAAACCCCAAAGGGATAAAAGGGTAATAAATATTTGAATAAATGATGGCTTAAAATTTTCTACATTTGATAAAAATTAAAAACTCACAAATCTAAGAATACCATGAACTCCATGCACAAAAGACATGAAGAAAACTACATTAAGCCACACTGGAGCTAGTAATAGAGTAAATAAAAATCTAGTAATAAAGAAATCCCTAAAAGCAGAGAAAGAATGAACAGAGGAACAATGATGACAGGAGATAGCTCAGTGGAAAACAAGTAAGAACACAGTGAAGCAACATCTTTAAAATAGTAAAAGAAAGAAGGCAGACAATAACACATGTTGGCAAGGACACTGGAACCCTCATACATTGCTGATAGGAATGCCAAATGGTGCATTCATTTGGGAAGAAGTCTGCAAGTTCCTTAAAAAGTTAAACATAAAGTTCCCATCATGACCTAGTCATTCCACTCCTAAGTATCCAAGAGAAGTAAAAACATACATCTACACAAAAAACTGTACATAAATATTTATAGCAGCATTATTTACAATAGCCAGAAGCAGAAACAACTGAACAGTCAACCAGCCGAAGAACAGATAAACAAAATGTGATGTAGCCACACAACAGAAAAATTATTTGGCCACAAAAAGGAGTGAAATACTGACATATGCTACACATCGGATGAAACTTCAAAACAAAAAACCCAGCTACAAAAAGTCACCTATTGTATAATTCCACTTATAGGAAATGTCTAGAAAAGGCAAGTCCCTAGACAGAAACTATATCAGTGGTTGGTTGTCAGAGGCCAAGGAAACGTGGGCATGGTGGGTGCCGCTAATGGGTATCAAGCTTCTCTCTGAAGTGACAAAAATGTTCTGGAACTAAGATAGTGTTGATGGGTGTACAATTCTAAAAACCTCAGAACTGTGTTCTTTAAAAGGGCGAGCTTTATGGTAACTGAATGACATATCAACAAAGCTGCCAAAATAAGTGACAGAAATATTGTGGAAGATACCTAAAAGGTGAGAGAGTGTTTCAAATGATATGCTACGTACAAACACTATGCTTAAAAAATAAACCGTAAACACATTTTAAAAAGTGCAAATGGCCAGAATAACCCTATTAAAAAGTAGAGACTGTCATATTGGAAAAAGGAAGACCCAACCATATGCTACCCATAAGAAACAAAATTTGAGTATAAAGACACTAATAGACTAAAAGGTTGGAAAAGATGTACTATACTAACACTACTCAAAAGAAAGCAGAAGTGGTTAAATTACTAACAGATAAAACAGATTTCAGAGCAAAAAGCATTACCAGGGACAATAATGTTATTTCATAAAGAGATGCATTTTTAAAGAGGGCATAATGATCCTAAACATTTATCTACCTAACCACAGAGCTTCAAATTACCTGCAGAAGAAACTATAGAATTACGAGGAGAAATAGACAAATCCACAGCTACTGTTAGAGATTTTAATGCCCCTCTGTGGTAGACAAGTCCAAATCCATCCCCAAGATTCCCACCCCCTGCTACAGACGCCTTGTATAATTCCTGGCAGAGACTTACGTGTAAACATAATGGAATTTCACTCCCTTGATTACGTTATACTATATGACACCAGTGATGAGATTTTAAAGATGTAATTAAGGTCACTTATCAATTAACCTTGAGTTAATTAGAAGAGAGATTATCCTGGGTGGGACTGACCTAATCATGTGGGAGCTTTAAAGTAAAGTCTTGAGGTAAGACATGGAAGCCAGGGGACTCTACCCTACTGGACTTGAAAAAAACAAAAAACAAAACAAAACAAAAAAAACAAAAAACGGCGGCCACAAGTTCTACAGCTACAAGGAAGTGAATTTTGTCAACAACTACATGAGCTTGGAACCGGCCCCCAGGCCTCAGATGACACCACAGCTGCAGCCGACACTTTGACTGCAGTCTCCTGAGGCCCTCAGCAAAGAATCCAGCTGAGTTATCCCCAGAATCTTGACTCATGGAAACTGGGAGGTAATAAATGTGTGCTGCCTTAAGCCCAATTTGTTGTAATCTGTTATGCGGCAATACAAAACTAATGTGCTCTCCCTCAGTGAGTAAAAAAGACACAGATGAAAAATCAGTAAGAGTACAGAAGGTTTGAACACTATTAACCAACTTGACCTAATTGACATTTATGTAACACCCCACCATACAACAGCAGAATATGCATGTTAACTGTGCAAGGAATACTTACCAACATAGACCATATATTGGGCCATAACACAAATCTCAACAAATATCAAAGGATTCAAGTCACGCAAAATATGTCCTATGAGCATAATCCAATTAAGCTAAAAATCAATAATAGTAGTATCTTTAGAAAATCCCCTAATGTTAGCAAACTAAGTAACACGTTTCTCAATAACCCACGAGTCAAGGAAAAACTCAAGAGGGAAGTGAACCTACCAGAATATTGTAAAACACCACGAAGACTGAGCAATATAATTATAGCTTCGCAAAGTTTTAGGGAAACGACCAACCAAATGTAAACTTGATTATTGTATTTAAATATTTTAAAATGCAACTGGTATAGCAAATGATGAGCTTCTATTGCAGGAATAGAAACAGGATTGTTATACTATCAACTATTTTTCCTATAAGCTGACAAAAAGAAGCTGTCTCTTAGCCTGATGGCAATGAAAGACAGAAGATGAATCATTGCTGGTGAAAACCAATTTATTTAGTCACTTCCAACGGCTGTTATTTATACTTGTCAGCACATGCTGTTAGTTCAATTAAATATAAAATCCGAAGTTCTCTTTTCTTCCCCACCCCCATCTTTAAAAGAAAGAAAGAAAGAAATGACACAGATTTAAAACATTAAAAGAACATTTTCAGTTTATTGTGTTCCTATTCTTTTACTCGGGCTTTGTTTATTAAACATTCTGCAACAAAGATTATTCATCGCTTTGCTAGTTAAATTTAAAAGTTTACAGAGACTAGATGTGAAAATATAGTTTGGAAGCTGTCCTTTCAGGATACTACAAACACACAAAAATTTAAAACAAGGCACTCAGAGAAAGTGTTCATTGCAACACTGCCCTGAATTGTGAGGAAGCCAGAGACGGCGAACTCACAGCTAATAAGTCTGATTTTATTTTTTATTTTAGTATAATTGAACTGTTTCAGATAAGTTATAATGCTCATACTTGTTACATACAAAGTATATGTATGTCACTTTGACCACAGCACAGGAGTCTCATCATTTAACTGCAATCAACCGTGAAAAACAATCTTGTTCATATTAAGTACCAGACATATAGGGGCACATGTTGCCATGGGGAAAAAAATGATATTTGGAGACCTGTCAAGAGAGTAATATTAGGCAATGTATGTTAAGTAAATGTGCCACCTACCCCTGTCAAGCACAAAAGCCCATTATCTCTAATTATGTTCCTCATTGAGTTTATATCTTTAAAGTGTCAAACACAGCCCACGAGTTTTGGGGTTAATTTCAGCTTCTTGTGATATACATATCTTATGCTTCCAATGACAGTAACTAGCCATCTACCACAAAGTACACAAGTACATTTGCTTTATTCTATTGTTTCAGTGAATAGAAATTATGTATTTTCCAGCAATCTTAAAGAGTCTGACTGCAGGTAGGACTCAAAGCTAAATATACATGGACACACTAGGGTGTTTTCAAATAGTTGCCTGAAGATACCTCACTTATCCAGTAAATCAAGAAAAGAAGTGCGTATCTAGTGTTCTTACACCAAAACATTTTTTTATACGCTTTTACAACAAACCTTATTTGCGCATGAACTCTAAGTTTTGCAGGCTCAGATTCATTAGAAACATCCATTATCGGGGGGCACCTGGGTGGCTCAGTCAGTTGAACATCTGACTCTCGATTTCGGCTTAAGTCACGATCTCAAATGGGTTTGAGCCCCTCGATGGGCTCCACACTGACAGTGCTTGTAGGAGCCTGCTTGGGATCTCTCTCCCTCTCTCTCTCTCTCTCTCTACCCCTCCCCCACTTGCACACATGTTCTCTCTCAAAATCAGTACATTAAAAAATAAAAGAGGGGCGCCTGGGTGGCTCAGTCGGTTGAGCTTCCGACTTCGGCTCAGGTTACGATCTCGCGGTCCGTGAGTTCGAGCCCCGCGTCGGGCTCTGTGCTGACAGCTCAGAGCCTGGAGCCTGCTTCCAATCCTGTGTTTCCCGCTCTCTCTGACCCTCCCCCGTTCATGCTCTGTCTCTCTCTGTCTCAAAAATAAATAAACATTAAAAAAAAATTTTTTTTAAATAAAAGAAACATCAATTATCATATTGTAATGCGATTCTTACACAAAAACTCCTGAGTGTGATGCTATTTGTCCTTGCACTAACGGTCTTCAAGGACCACATACACATAGCTCAAAATTCTTTCACTGCGAGCTGTTTCCCCTTGTTGTATATGCTCCCCCGCACAACTCCAGGCTCTGACACACCCACCTTTCCCTTCTGACCTTGAAGAATCAGCAACCATAGAGAGCTAACCCATTAATTCTAGGATACTAACACTTTGTGATTTCTTGATTATATGTATTAGATCTTGATATCTTAAGGATATCAAAACTATGGCTTTCATATTTGTGCAAATGCTTTTCCCCCAGATTGGGTGCCTTTCATCTTTTTATACCCCTATATTCTTGGCAACACTGTGTAGTTCATATAGTGTATGTGTCTGTTTACTGCTAATTTGATCAACGGGTGATTTTAAATATTAGAGAACAAAGCGAAACAGCTAACAGGCTACATCTAGATTACATTTATAACATTTCTCTCTATACTTTCCTCTTCTGTGTAAGTTATTTGCAATAAATCTACAAATGCAATAAAACTGAAAATGAGAAATTAGGAAACAAAATTTTAAAAAATCCTTTGAACTCAAAATTGCCTAGTGTTCATGTACTTTTGATAATATAAAGTGAAGTTGTAAGAGAAAGATAGGAGGAGGAGAATTAGTATTGAGTCACATATTCATTGAAATATTTGTGGGAAATGGGGGAAGGAAGCGGCATGACCAAAAACTTTAATCTTGTAACTGAAAAAGACAGTAATCAAAAAATAAATCTTGACAATCCTATGTAATAAACATTCTAATTGTTAGTGTTTTGAACTAGATCTTTACTATCCCATCCACCTGAAAATTGTTTCTCCAGCTTTCTAGGATTATAAAATTCTCAATTATCTACTTTAAAAATGAAAAACATGTTTTTAAGCCATGTTTTTTGACATGTATTTTTTTAAGCGTATTTGTTGTTGAGAATACAACAAAGAATAAAAAAGCTTTTGTGTCAAATAACGATTAAGGAAGAAAGTGCAGGATAGGGAAATGGCAGAAGAGCAAAGGAAAGAATTAATAGTGAGTTGGAAGGGCAAAGGGGGAGAAAAGAAGCAAAAGAGACTGACTAAAAACGTAGGTCAGTTAGGACTGGTTCAAGGCAGACACACCAACCAAGCTAATGTGGGTCACCTGCATCACTCTGCCTCCTCTCCATGTCATGGTTCCATAAGCTCCAAACATAGACTTCACTTTTCTACCAACCAAAACGCTATTTTCCATTAACATCTAGCCTCTAAAGGCACGTAATTTCAAACTAATTCACAAGAAAATGCGCTTAAGAGAGAAAACTCAGTGTTTAAATACTTTGAGGAAGAGCTACAATTTAAAGGTTCCTGAATTCCAAATCAATGCACTGAATAAAGGTTCATTTGGGGTATTAAAAAAATAACTATCAATGAAATTCCTATCCTTCACTAATGGCTGGCAGGCTTTTAACAAAAAAATCAATTAAGGGGCGCCTGGGTGGCTCAGTTGGTTAAGCGGCCAACTTCGGCTCAGGTTCGTGAGTTCCAGCCCCACGTTGGGCTCTGTGGTGACAGCTTAGAGCCTGGAGCCTGCTTCGGATTCTGGGTCTCCCTCTCTCTCTGCCCCTCCCCTGCTCACACTCTGTCTCTCTCAAAAGTACATAAACATTTAAAAAAATCAATTGACATTAATATAGAAAGGGAAATACGAATACTGAGTTCTTACAGTTGTCCTATGTTGATACAAACATGTTCTACAAGTGGAATTGATTTCACTTAACTCAGCATAGAAAACACTAAGTTATGTAAGACTGATTTTTGTCCTAGGTCAAAAAAGATACCTTAGGGTAGATTTAAAAGAGAATAGCTGATGGTATGATTATATTTTTTAAAAACACAAAAACACAGGGATAACTTGCTTGTCCTCCAGTCTCATAACCATGCTGTATTTACAGTGGCTGTCTCAGTTCCTTCTCCGGTGACTACAGCAGCAGTCTGATTAACTAGTGTGCAGCAAAAACCTGTTTGCAAGCTTCAGAATGTGAAAGCATTGTTTACATATTTTAATGTTAATGGCAATAAAGAACTATAAAACATGCAACTTGACCAGAAAAAAAAAAAAATGTGGCATTTTAACATTTAAGTTTGGCTGTAAATAAGATAAACATAACACATACTTTTTCCTTTTTACACACTGCGATGTCCTAGAAATAACCACAAAGGTTGAAATAAGCATGGATAAGCCAAAGGATTTCCTAATCACATTTTAATTTGGCATCTTGGTGTTCTTGATAGTATATTCTCCTCTTCCTTGTTTACTAACACAAAAAAATCCCACAATACATAATCTATTTATCACATAGGTGTTCAATACCAAAACTGTTTCATAGCTATCAACTATATCGTTTCCACTACGGGAGAGAGAGAAAAACTTTGTATGAGAGTGTATACAGATACTTTCTGAATCTCATCTCCAGCAGACAGGTTGTTTGTTTGTGATCCTGTTGTGACAGACTGATACACATGATAGGCAACAATACCAAATTTCCATTAATTTAGTGATTTTAAATATCACACTTAAGGATAGAATCTGATTAAAAATTTTATATCAGGGGTGCCTGGGTGGCTCAGTCAGTTAAGCATCCGACTTCTGCTCTGGTCATGATCCCCCGGTTTTGAGTTTGAGCCCTGTGTCGGGCTCTGACAGCTCAGAGCCTGGAGACTGCTTGGAATTCTGTGTCTCCCTCTCTCTCTGCCGTTCCCCAACTCACGCTCAGTCTCCCTCTCTCTCTCTCTGTCTCAAAAATATATAAACATTAAAAAAAATTTTTTTTAATTTTATATCAAATGTATTTGGAGGGAAAAAAATTGGTTGCCAAAACTTGCAGTTCTCTTTTGGACTTTGAGAAAATGTGTTCCAAGCAAAGAAAATATACTAGAACAGAAGAGTAGTGAAAAAAATATAAATTGTTCAAAGGAACAAACTACTTTTTATTTATTTTATTTTATTTTTTAATTTTTTTTTAACGTTTATTTATGAGACAGAGAGAGACAGAGCATGAATGGGGGAGGGTCAGAGAGAGAAGGAGACATGAATCTGAAACAGGCTCCAGGCTCTGAGCTGTCAGCACAGAGCCCGATGTGGGGCTCGAACTCACGGACCGCGAGATCATGACCTGAGCCACAGTCGGATGCTCAACTGACTGAGCCACCCAGGCGCCCCAACAAACTACTTTTTAAAAGTCACACAGTTGGGGCACCTGGATGGCTCAGTCGGTTAAGTGCCCAGCTTTGGCTCAGGTCATGATCTCACAGTTTTGTGTTTGAGTCTCCCATATTGGGCTCTCTGCTCTCTCAACAGAGCCCACTTCAGATCCTCTGTCCCCCTCTCTCTGCCCCTCCCCCACTCACACGTGCATACTCTCTCACTCTCAAAAGAAATAAACTTAAAAAAATAAAAATAAAAAAATAAAGGTCACACAGTGAATTCTTCTATTCCCCCAAAATTTAAAACATCAAAATATTGGTCCTTTAACTCTATAATGTCATGTCTTTTTATTTTTATATAAATTACTTTTAACCTTAACAGATTTTAAAAAATCTTTCAACTGACAGTAACTATCAAGTATGAAAATACACCTAATAAACCTAAATTCCTCTACTACTAAAGAGCAATACTGATTTGTTTTACTTTCAGGCTAACAACTGCTTCAATCCAGTAAGATAAACAGGTGGTAGTTTTAGAATAACTTTAAAATCTTAAAGACTTGTCAAACTTAATTCACTTTTTAAAGTGTTTATTTACTACATTGTACTCCTGAAACTAATATAACACTGTACGTTAACTAATTGGAATTAAAATAAAAACTCTCGTATCATTTTACATTTAAAAAAAAATTTTTTTTTTTCAACGTTTATTTATTTTTGGGACAGAGAGAGACAGAGCATGAACGGGGGAGGGGCAGAGAGAGAGAGGGAGACACAGAATCGGAAACAGGCTCCAGGCTCCGAGCCATCAGCCCAGAGCCCGACGCGGGGCTCGAACTCCCGGACCGCGAGATCGTGACCTGGCTGAAGTCGGACGCTCAACCGACTGCGCCACCCAGGCGCCCCTCATTTTACATTTTAAAAAACAGACCTGGGGGCGCCTGGGTGGCGCAGGTCACGATCTCGCGGTCCGGGAGTTCGAGCCCCGCGTCGGGCTCTGGGCTGATGGCTCAGAGCCTGGAGCCTGTTTCCGATTCTGTGTCTCCCTCTCTCTCTCTGCCCCTCCCCCGTTCATGCTCTGTCTCTCTCTGTCCCAAAAATAAATAAACGTTGAAAAAAAAAAAATTTAAAAAAAAAAAAAAAAATAAATAAATAAAAAACAGACCTGTCGAAATTAAATAATTTTAAGAATATGAATACTTTGCAAATAATTCGGTAAGATATTTTACATATAAATTAGTTTTCCTTAGTATGAAATACAGTTTCTATTTTTCTTCAAGTCCCTACATAATACCAGGCTCACCAAAAGAAAGAAAAACAAAAAACCACGGACAACATGGTATAGGTAAGGTATAGGTATATGGTATAGGTATATACCAACTAAGTATAGGTATCCTCACAACCCCAAAAGAGAAGCAGGTGAGAACAAACCACTAACAAGTCATAAAAACATAGTATCAGCATTTCCGTGGGAGAAGGAGAAGGGAGGCCAGTTGGGAATCTAATAGACCTGATAAAAGGAGAAATTCAAAATTAGTAGAAATCATGGCAAATCAATTTGACACAGCAACTGAAATTGGAAGAGGTTTTGCCTCTAATAATAGCAGGTGATGGCAAAATGTAAGAAGGTCTAAAGAACCTGGAAAAGTCTCACCCCTAAGAACTCTTGAAACTGACCATCCAGGGCTCCCTTCCAGGACAGAGTTCCACACTAAGGAGAACAAATAAACTGGTTATGGAATCAAAATGAGGATAGAGAATATCAACAGGATGGAAAGAGAAGTCCAGGTAAAAGTGGAGGAAGAAAACAGAACCAGGAAATGTCAAAAAACAAGCCACCATAAGTGAACATTAGGGAACAAGAAAAAGTCAAAGGGCCACGAAGGTAGAAAAGCTAATCTGAACCAGGTTCTTTCTAAAGTTCAGAAAAGTGAGCTTCACATAAAAAAATGGGAAACAGGGGCACCTGGGTGGCTCAGTCAGTTAAGCATCTGACTTCAGCTCAGGTCATGATCCCACCATGGTTTTGTGGGTTCGGGCCCCATGATGGGCTATGTGCTGATAGCTTAGAGCCTGGAGCCTGCTTCAGATTGTGTCTCCTTTTCTCTGCCCTTCCCCTGCTCATGCTCTCTCTCTCTCTCTCAAAAATAAAATAAAAACATAAAGAAAATGATTAGAAAAAATTTTTAATTAAAAAAAGGGGAAACAAAAACATCAAGGTCATATCCTATGCAATAGTGTTATAAATTAAAAGAGAGACAGAATAAGAAGAACACGCATATAGAAATAAAAGTTCACCAGAAAGACACACAAAACATATTAAAACCATTACTTGTATTTAAAATGACAGTCATTTATGACAAAAGCCATAAAAGAACAACTCTGAATCAGAATTAGATATGAGGTGGGGCGCCTGGATGGCTTAGTTGGTTAGGCAACAACTCTTGATTTTGGCTCAGGTCATGATCTCATGATGGTGGGATCCAGTCTACACTCAGAGTGGAGTCAGCTTGGGATTTCCTCTCCCTCTCTCTCTGCCCCTCCCCTGCTCATGCTTTCTCTCTCTCTCAAAATGAAATAGTGAAAAAAATATTAGATGTGAGGTAACAGAATTCAGGGAAAAATCAGAAATTTAAAAAATTTAAGATATGAAAACTAAAGGAAGAACACAGGACTGCATAAACACAACAGATAATGCCTTAAAGAAATAGGTGAAAAGGGAGATTTTAAACTCAAAATGAAGATTAAAAACAATTCACAAAAAAGTGACATATATCGAAGATATACAAGACTCAATGCAAATCATAGGAAATGCAGAAAACCAAAGCAAGGCAAAAGGACAAACACAACAATACTTCAAGTAAATGTTCTTGAAATGAAAAAGAAATGATGTGAAATTACTTAACTGAAGAGCACATTGCATGTCTGAGAACATGGACACTGAATAACACCCACACATGTTCTAGTAAAAAACTACTGGAGTGAAAGAAAATATGGCCACCTTTAAGCAATAGTGTCCTTACCAGCCTCAGTCCTTATCACTGATGCTAATCAGCTTTCATCATTGTCTATTCTCTTTCTCACGCCTTCCCACTTACAATCAATTCAGATTCTACATTAATCTAAACACGGAATTTAGAAGAAAAAAAATAAAAACCTTAAGATTGACAAAAGAAAAACTAGATAAAAAAAAACAAGTAGTAACTGCTTAAACAAATTTACTAAAAACCACATTTGCCACTACTCCTTTATGAACGTCCACTAAAATGACAAGTACAGAGATTAAAAGCACTAACATATTCAGATAGACAGTGGCAGAGAAGACAGAGATGGGTTAAAAAATCTGGGAAGCTGGAGCACAAACAGATGAATGGCACCGATCTTGCTGGTGAAGGTTGCAACTTAAGAGCCTATCGAGAGATGAAACTGAGCAGCAACTTGATTCTAAATACAAACGCAAGTAAAGCTCAGTAACAAAGACCCAAAGACAGAGCACAGGGATGAAACATGAATGTTGATCTTCTCACAAAAGGCAACCAATGATTCACCAACTTCACAGAATATATGAGCAAAGCTGAAGTACGAAATCTAAACTCAGACATACCGAGCAGTTAAGAACAGGGCTAGCCTATCGAAATTGGGGATTATATAAAGAGTCTTGAGAGTAAACTGTGGATTATCCTTAGCCAACCCACCAAAAAAGTGAACTGCACTCATTAAAGGGCCTCCTCCATAAAAAAACTTCCAATCAGCTTTTTAGGGTCTTAAGAGTAGCCAAACATTACCAAAGACTTAAGAAAATTAGAGAAAACATCAGACAGAGAACAAGAAAAACATGAACTTGAAGAAAATACAAGACAAAAAACAGAAGACGACTTGAAAACAACCAATACTAACATTAACATCGTCAGGTAAAATGTTACATCCACTGGGGCACCTGGGTGGTTCAGTCGGTTTAATCATCTGACTTCAGCTCAAGTCATTACATCACAGTTCATGGGTTTGAGCCCCACACTGGGCTCTGTGCTGACAGCTCAGAGCCTGGAGCCTGCTTCAGATTCTGTGTCTCCCTCTCTTTATGCCCCTCACCCACTTGTGCTCTGTCTCTCTCTCCCAAAAATGAATGAACATTAAAAAAAATTTTTTTAAATGTTACGTCCACCAAGGGCCAAGGCAATGGCCAAATAAGACCTGGCAAATTTAGGCAGTTAAGAAAAACAATGAGCTCTTTTTAGATTCAGGCAGGTTATTACTTACAGTGAGAAAACAGTGGCCAAAAGGTGCCAATTCCTCATGGCCCTTATGCAGGGTGACACCAAAGAAAAAGGGACCAGATGGAAGAGGACTAACGGGACACTCTATTGCTGAAGAGCTAATGCCATGCTGTAGCTAAGCAACTGTCTAGCCTGTAGCAATGTCCTAAGTGGAGCATGACAGAAAGTTTCAAGTTTCAAAGAAACCAAGGAGGCAGATGGGAAAACTGCTTCAAGACATCTTTCTGCAAGACAGGGAGGCTTCCTCATGAAAGAAAGGCAAATAAAATGTTCTTATGACTACTCTTCACAAGACCACCATGTTCGTAAGAGGATCACAGGTTGTTGCACCTGTGTTGTAGGCTGGTCAGAGGTACAAACTCTGCCTGCATGGCCTACCAGGATACGTGCAAGGTCACCTGGACACCAGGGTGGAGCCACTGCCCTACAGACACGTGAGCATAATGCTACCTTTAAAAGGAAATATTTGGAGAATAAAAAATTTAAAGATCTTTGAGATATTAAAAATGATAGAAAAAGCTTTAAAATCAATGGAAGAACTAGAAAAGAATATTGAGAAAATATGAAAGTACAACAAAAAGATGAAAACCAGAAAATGAGAAGTAAAAAATTTAATAATCAGGCTAGATGTCAGTATCTTAATAAAAGGAGTTCCAAAAACAGAGAATAGAGAAAAAAAAAATAGAGGGAAGGAACTCAGTATCTAAGAAGTAATATTTAAAATTTTCCCATGGCACTGGGGCACATGGGTGGCTCAGTCAGTTTGAGCATCTGGCTCAGGTCATGATCTCTCGGTTTGTGAGTTCGAGCCCTGCGTCAGACTCTGTGCTGACAGCTCAGAGCCTGGAGCCTGTTTCAGATTCTGTGTCTCCCTCTCTCTACTCCTCCCCCGTTTTTGCTCTGTCCCTCTCTTTCTCTCAAAAATAAACAAAAAAATTTTTTTAATTTTCCCATGGCACAAAAACAGACACTCAGATCAATGGAACACAATAGAGAACCCAGAAATGGACTCACAAATGTATGGCCAACTAATCTTTGACAAAACAGGAAAGAATATCCAATGGAATAAAGACAGTCTCTTCAGCAAGTGGTGATAGGGAAACTGGACAGTGACATGAACAAAAATGAACCTGGACCACTTTCTTACACCATACACAAAATAAACTCAAAATGGATGGAAGACCTAAATGTAAGACAGGAAGCCATCAAAATCCTAAAGGAAAAAGCAGGCAAAAACCTCTTTGACCTCCGCCACAGCAACTTCTTACTCAACACGTCTCCAGAAGCAAGGGAAAGAAAAGCAAAAATGAACTATTGGGACCTCATCAAAATAAAAATTTTCTGCAAAGCAAAGGAAACAATCAGCAAAACTAAAAGGCAACCAATGGAATGGGAGAAGATATTTGCAAACGACATATCAGATAAAGGGCTAATATCCAAAATCTATAAAGAACTTATCAAACTCAACACCCAAAAAACAAAGAATCCAGTGAAGAAATGGGCAAAAGACATGAATAGACTTCTCCAAAGACAACATCCAGATGGCCAACCAACACATGAAAAAATGTTCACCACTCATCATCAGGGAAATACAAATCAAAACTACATTGAGATACCACTTCACCCCTGTCAGAATGGCTAACATTAACACCACAGGCAATAACAGATGTTGGCGAGGATGCGGAGAAAGAGAATCTCTTTTGCACTGTTGGTGGGAATGCACTGGTGCAGCCACTCTGGAAAACAGTATGGAGGTTCCTCAAAAAATTAAAAATAGAACTACCCTATGACCCAGCAATTGCACTAGTAGAGATTTATCAAGGGGATACAGGTATGCTGTTTTGAAGGGGCACATGCACCCCAATGTTTATAGCAGCATAATCAACAATAGCCAAAGTATGGAAAGAGCCCAAATGTCCATCAATGGATGAATGGATAAAGAAGATGTGGTATATCTATACAATGGAATATTACTCGGCAATCAAAAAGAATGAAATCTTGCCATTTGCAAATATGTGGATGGAACTAGAGGGTATTATGCAAAGCAAAATTAGAAAAATTTGTCAGAGAAAGACAAATATCATATGACTTCACTCACATGAAGACTTTAAGATACAAAACAGATGAATGTAAGGGAAGGGAAGCAAAAATAATATAAAAATAGGGAGGGGGACAAACATAAGAGACGGTTAAATATAACAAATAGGGTTGCTGGAGGGGTTGTGGGAGGGGGATGGGCTAAATGGGTAGGGGCATTAAGGAATCTACTCCTGAAATCATTGTTGCACCATATACTAACTTGGATGTAAATTATAAAAAATAAATTATAGAAAGTCAAAAAATTAAAATAAAATAAAATAAAATAAAATAAAATAAAATAAAATAAAATAAAATAAAAATTTTCCCCGAACTACATGACCTGAATTTCCCCACTAAAAAAGTTCACCAGTGATTAACTCAAAGGTTGAAAAAGGTTCATTCTCTGACACATCATCAAGAAATTTCAGAATACCAAGAATAAAGAGCCTAACAGCTTATGAAGAGAAACAAACAGGATACACGTAAGTATCAAGAATCAAAATGACAAATGACTTCTCAACAGCTTCAGTGGAAACCGGAAGGCACAGGTGTAATGTTATAAAATTCAGGACAATGATTTCTAGCCTAGACATCAACACTCACATAATGTTTCAATTCAGTGTATGGACAGAACTGAGCCATGCTGAGTCACACTAATGAATCAAAACAATGTATTGTTCATGAATTCTTTCAAAGGAAACTGTTGGAAGAGGCACACCATCAAAATAAGGGAATAAACTAAAAGATAAAAACAGAAGATTCAGGAACTTGGGATATCCAACATGAGAGAGGTGAAGCCCAACCAATCCAGATTAACATAGAACAGAGAGTTCCAGGAGAAATGTCTTTAAGGGGGGGGATGGAAGATGATATATTTGAATCTCCTGACAAGAGATTTACACCCCTTGAGGACAGTTAGGGTGTAAGTTAATGCGTGCTACAAAGAACACTGAGCAAATGAAGTAATAGGGTAATTATAATACCAAAAAACTTAGAACAGAAATTGGACCAAAAAAGAAAATATAATTATAGATACCACACAACCCATTTGTGAATAGTATTTACGTATCAAAATAGTATAAATAGTGAATGTTAACCAAGACGTGTGATGTAACTGCACTGTATTAGGAGGAAGAAGGAGGAAGGTATGTGTTTAGGGAAGAGGTAGAAGGAACAGATCTTCGTCTTCATATTCCAAAACAGGTCAGTGAAACCTAAAACTGAAATATCAAGAAATAGCATAATAATTATGTTACTTAGAAATACAGAGATTAATAGAAAAACAGCTAAAAGATTTGAAAGTGGTTATCTCTTAGTAGCAAAAGCTGGTAAAAAGAATAGGAAAGGAGAGCTCTGTTTTTCCATTTTTAAGCCTTGAGGGAGAAAAACCTTTATCAACTTAAAAATCATCTACTTATTATCTTGAAATTAAATAAAACAGTAAATTAAGGATAACTTAAGTTTATGCACCAATTTGAATAATTCTAGACAGTATACTTACCAAAAGATCCTGACAATAAAGACTCTAATAGGCAAAAGGAAAAAAGGAAAAAAAAACCACAAAAACTGGACTGTTGTTCATATGCAGCAACACTGTAGTACAAAAAAGATTAAACAGATTGCTTCATTTTTGAATCAGTAGAAAGGGGAAGGGAAGAGTTAAGAAATAAGTTTACCAAATTGTATAGTATTCTGTACTGAAATCACAGAGTATAACAGCAGAAGGAAATCTTATATATTGGCTAACAATTTATGTCCCTCATTTTTACAGTTACTTGTGCAAAATAAGACTGCTCTGCTATTAATTCTCAACTCTTTGCATCACAGTGCATTTCAAAATAACAAATATCAAGTCAATATATTTGTATGCCTATTGATATGCTCATTAACCACTTTTTGTTTTGAATTTTTTTTAATGTTTATTTTTGACAGAGAAGGAGACAGAGCATGAGCGGGGGAGGGGCAGAGAGAGAGGGAAACAGAATCCGAGCTCACAGCACAGAGCCCAATGCGGGCTCTAACTCAGAAACCATGAGATCATGAACTGAGCTTAACCAACTGAGCCACCCAGGTGCCCCCTCATAGGTTTTTAAGATCTATACCTGAGTGCATGTGAATTAGTAGGAATATCGAAAACTGGCTCAAGGCCTAATGCATAGGACCCCTTATTATCAGTTAACACCTATCTTTCACGATTTGGGTCAAGTTCCTCCTCAAATATCAGGATACTTCAATTTGGATAAAAACAGTAAGGCTGTCAAAAATTTTTTTGCTGGGGCGCCTGGGTGGCTCAGTTGGTTAAGTGTCTGACTCTTCTACTCAGGTCACGATCTCACAGTTCATGAGTTCAAGCCCCACATTGGGCTCTGCACTGACAGCACAGAGCCTGCTTGGGATTCTCTCTGTCTGTCTGTCCCCGGCTCTAAATAAATAAACTTAAAAAATTTCTTTGCTCTTTTATTTTACTAATTACACACCACCTCAAAATTCTCCTTACCTTGGCCAAACGGGAAATGAGGCATGAAAAGCAGCAGCACCCACATCTCTATTATTACTCGGTCTATTCTGTGCTCAAATTTATCCTGTAACATCCCTGAGTCTGAGATTCTGAACAAGACTAAACACCTCAGAGGCATTTAATAAATACCTGTGAGCTGGTGACTTAAATGGCAGCATTAGATCAATATATGGTATTTTCTAAAACAAACGTATTCCTATTCTCTAAAGCCATTTATTTTTCAAAAAGTCCTCATGTCTTTCAACGTTAAAAAAATAAAAAGGAGTGAGAGGAAAAGCTGATTTTCCAAGGCAGGAAACTAAACAGCTTCTAATTTGTGAAGCTTATTCTATCTCCCACATACCACTCTGGTCCGATGCCCTGTATACCGTTCTGCACACTGAACAGAGCAGACACACCATGCTGCACAAAGGGGGTGACCCATCAGCTACAGAGCACTCACACCCTGGTCTACAGCTACAGGTCATCTACTGCATTTTATAATTAGTAAGCAGCAAGACAGCTTGTTCCGTATTGCTGTGTTCTTATTGCAATTTTTAGTTCAAGTTGGAATTTAAAAATTATTTTACTGTAATCATTGCTTTCTCATCTTGAAGCAGGAACTGTGAGAACTCACTAGTGGAATCACACCCGCATTGGGGCACCTGGGTGGCTCAGTTGGTTAAGTGTACGATTTCGGCTCAGGTCACCATCTCACCATTCGTGGGTTCAAGCCCCACATCGGGCTCTGAGCTGTCAGAGCCTGGAGCCTGCTTCAGATTCTGTGTCTCTCCCTCTCTCTCTGTCCCTCCCCGCTCATACTCTGTGTCTCACTCTCACAAAAATAAACATTAAAAAAAAAAAAAAAGAAAAAAAAGAAATGAAATCACACCCACATTTACCTAAGAGAAGTACCTCAAATGATATAGGCCTGTGTTACATTAGAAAGATTCAAGGGGTGGGGGGGGGGGGGGGGGAATGACAGGATTATTTAAAGTCATGTTCAAAAACAACAAAAAATAAATTTGTAACTTTGCAACTCTAATGTTTCATAACACACTCTATTTCCGGAAGAAACTAAGATTTACATGTAATTAATAAAACGCAATCCCTGCAAGTCTTATCTATGAGGAAAATCCTCATACAACACTAGGAGAGCAGGACTTACAAATAATATATACTTGTAAGCAAATATAAAAGCAATGGTTTCAGATTTATATTTTAAGAAAAAAATTAATTTAAGAGTCTCTACCTAAATTTTTTTTGTATCAAACAACTACAACTAGTTATAGGGCAAAAAGCATCTGTTATTGTGGCAGGATGTTAATTTATTTACAAAAACTATACAAAATTAGATTAATTATAACACCAACTTATCAAAGCTTCCTGAAATTAATTTTGCTTTTGGAAATGTATCAAAAGTCTTCAGATCCAGAATGATAGTCTTTATTATTTTTAATTCATGGAATTATAGCACATCAGATCTTCAAGCGAAAACACGAGATAAAAGCCTGTACAATAAAATATTCTTTTCTTGATAGCTTGGAATGTAAATGAAAATATGTTCCCTTTTTACCGAAGGAGAAAACTTGAACCAAGTGTCCAATAATATCAAATACCTGTTAGAATGGCTTGTCTGCTAGAATTAAAGTTGGGCAATTACTTCCATGTTTTAAAAAATGGCCTTAAATTAAGTCCGTTTTTTCTTTTATACAAAACATTTTTCTCAGCCATTTCAGACCCTCTAAACTTGATAACAAAAAATGCTCTTCAGTTTTTACTAGTTAAATCCACACCCAGAGAAGGTGTGTTCAAGATGGACTTATTTTAAAAGTGCATATAAGCATGACTAAACTTAAATTGTTGATAAATCTAAGAGCAATAATTTAATTTTCTACCACAAAAATATAGGTAACCTTAAGAGCAACATGCTTGGTCAATCTTTCTTAAGCTTTTAGGTCTGAAGCCAAAACATTTAAAAATGAAGGGGAACAATACAGTGACTCTTTGCTAATGGCTTTTCGGATATCAATTTGCAGACATAAAGACTCATCCAACAAAGTATCCAGGTTATCCAATGATATTTGGCATGAATTCATACAGCAATGACACATATATAATATAAAAGTAACAACAACCAAAAAAAACCACAGGTATTTTAGGCCTAAGATGAGTTTATCTAATAAGGGTTACATGAAAACTATCACATAAGACCCAAAATAAACTTCATATACAAAACTATACGACGTGGCTTTGTTCAAACACACCTAGAATTCAGATTCAAGTAACTAGGCTGGCTTTTTTATGTCACCAGCTTTCATGAGGGCTTTAATAGCTCTCGCCCTCATCTCCAGTTCTAGCAGCTCCAGCTGCTGTGCGGAAGGCTGAACGTCTTCGGGTGGAGGAGCAGTCAGGGTGGCTGCTTTGGGCTCCTTGGGGCTACCCTCTGCCAGCCCCAGAATCTCATTCACACTTTTCTCAATGTCTTTCTCCAGGTCCTCTATCTGACCAGCTTCGCTCTGGACTGTATTGTCTGGGACCTCAGGAGCAGCAGCTTCCTCGGTGCATGGGCCTTCTATGTCGCTGTCATAAGCATCTGCATTTATACTGAGTACATCACTATCTTCCCCTTTGCCTGTAACAAACAAAAAAGGGGAAAGAACCACGTAACCTAAATGCCCTGGTCAAAATGTCCTTTCTATTTATGATTAATGGGCTACCTTGACCCCACCTCCCACCATGAAGTCCCAAATGCATTCCATAATCTCTGTCCCATCCCTTTTTCCCCTGACTCCTCAACTATGAAAACAGATACAATTTAATGTAAATTTTAATGAATTTTTCATTCCAATTTAGCAGAACATGAAAGCAGTAGGAAATTTATACCATCACATGATCTCTTTTCCTAATTAAAATGTCACACCACTTTATACCACAGTGAAGCTTCTACATTACAAAATTAAAGGTGATGCTAGATATTGTCTGAGTAGAGCATGGCTTATTAACAAAAAAGTAAAATTCCATTCTAGAAACAGTTTAAAAAATTTTACTACAAAAAAAGAAAAAATATCACTGGCAAGCTGGACACCATGTGCAATGCAATTACCTACATCTTTTCATTTGCTTTTTCAAACACTTTGTTATAAATCAATAAATTAAAGGAGAATGCCTAAGGCCATTTTCTAAGATAAAATAAATTTTCATCATGAGGATTTTAATTAATAAAGTTAGTACACTATAATTTTAAAAAATATGTTATAAAACTTGTATAACTGATACTAAAACTTTCAATATACACACAGATTATGGCTCTCAACTACCTTGGCCTTGGACATTACTGAAGTCCAGGTGTGGTTTAAACTTTGAGTGCTCACTTACACCTCCAATTTATTTATCTTTAAAAAAAATTTTTTTTAAGTCATGATCCCCCCCAAAGGTTACCTTTGTTAAGTCTTCTTATAGTAGGAAAAACTTATTTACCAACAGATGGAAAATTCTGATAATACGATGTTATAGGGTTAGGCCATAAACAATTCTACTCCACTGGTTTTGTAATAACAATTTACTGACCTTGACTGATCCTCCTACATCCTAATAATTAAAAAACTACTCCCTATTCTAAAATCAAAGTGGAAAAATAAATTGATAAATTATACATGTCCACAAAATTGTTTAAAAAAAAAAGGTTGCAAGTTTTAATTATTTGATGCCAAAGAATATTTTACATATCTTCCCCAAAGAAACAAATATTCCCAAATAGCTAAAAAAATAAATAAAAATACAGCCGTTTATGTAAAGAAATAATGCTTTATATAAGTATTGCAACTTGAGACAAAAACAAATTTAAGAAATGAAGCTCTAAGTTGTCCATAGCCTCAAAAAGTTCACTTTCATGCTTAGCCATCTTTAATCTAAAATTCTAAATCTGTTCTCACTGATTCTGAGTGAAAACCTGCGGTCTGTTTAAAAGATTTTAAAACGTAAGTTTTTGAAAAAATGTAATCTGTTTTTCAAACTATAAGTTGTTGCCTGATAATGAATTAAGAGCAGAAGAATATAATGGTGGGTGGGGAGAGAGGAAAGGTCTGAAATTTGGGATACCCGAGTTCTAAAACTTTACTCTGCTATAAAGTATGTGATTTGAGCAAATCCCTTAACTTCCCAGAATTTCCTGAAATTAAGGCAAATTGTCCTAGGACATCTCTAAAGTGCAAGGTCTAATACTACCCTAAGTTAAGTCTATATAAATGTTTATAAAATGGCAATATTTCAGCTATTTTGTTTTCCCAAGACATGATTACCACTTATCTTTCATTTAATATATTGATCACTTGGATAATCATCCAAAAGAATTTCCCATTGACAGCAATAGCCAATGAAAGGTAAGTAACATCAGTAAATCTACTTTTTTTCACGCAACAACCTGTGGGGCTTTTAGGGGTTCTTTTGTTGCTTTTTTTAAGCAGTCTCTAGAGCCAACATGGGGATCAAACTCACAACCCTGAGATCAAAAGTCACATGCTACACTGACTGAGCCAGCCAGGTGCCCCCAAATAACCTTTTAAAAGGACAACAGATTTTCTAGAGAAAAGAAGTACATTTACAATATCCAGGCAATATAAATGAAGCTCACTTATTATCTTGGGTAGAGGGTTCAATGTGTAATATTATAACTATCGAATCCCTTATGTGCTAAATCACAAATTCTGAAGTAGCTGTATTTTTATGAAATTAATTTGCTTTGAGTTTATATGTGAGTAAATGATAATAGCAAATCTTAGAGATATTTTCATTAAATAAGTGGAGAATCTACACTCGTAGATCCTGAAGACATACATGGCAAACTTTCCAGCTGAGTATCACTGTCATATACCATGAGCTTATATTTCTGACCAAAAGACTACAAGGATATATATGAGTGTATAGAAATATTTTTTAATGGAATGTACATTATGTTCATCTTATTACTGTGTTTTATCAAACACTTCAAATGGCTAAGAACCAGAGCTATATATATTCTCACCTAATTCAGACAATTTTTCAAGCCTATTTATTTTTATTTATTTATTTATTTATTTATTTTCAACGTTTATTTATTTTTGGGACAGAGAGAGACAGAGCATGAACAGGGGAGGGGCAGAGAGAGAGGGAGACACAGAATCGGAAACAGGCTCCAGGCTCTGAGCCATCAGCCCAGAGCCTGACGCGGGGCTCGAACTCACGGACCGCGAGATCGTGACCTGGCTGAAGTCGGACGCTTAACCGACTGCGCCACCAGGCGCCCCTCAAGCCTATTTATATAAGCTTAAGAAGCAACCACAGCTAAAGAGCCTCTTTGCCCCAAGCTTAAAATAATAAAATCCTTTTTTTATAAAGTTATCGGCACAGGAAATTCAGGGTCAAAGTGTTTATACGCACACTTCCCATGTTTCAAAGGAGGTAAATCTTGACAAGAAAGTTCTTTATATATTCTATGGGTTTGTTTCAAAGTTTCAGCAGGCAGAAGGTGGGCTTTGCTTTATTTCTTTAAACAGCTATACATATCCTATCACTGAAGAAATGGTGATCCATAAATTTGGTGTTCTCTGTTTACATTTAAAATTATCCACAGTCGGGGCACCTGGCTGGCTGTTGGTAGAGCACGTGACTCTTGATCTTGGGGTTGTAAGTTCAAGCCCCATATTGGATGTAGAGATTACTTAAAAATAAAATCTTAAAAAAAAAAAAATGATCCATGAGTGCCTGGGTGGCTCAGTCAGTTAATCGCCCAAGTCTTGATTTCAGCTTAGGTCACGATCTCACGGTTTGTGAAGCGCAGGGCCTGCTTCGGATTCTCTCTGTTCCTTCCCTGCTCACTCTCACTCTCTCTCTCAAGATAAATAAATAAACTTGAAAAAAAAAATTATCCAAAGTCTAAGTGCCTGAGTTCTCCATAACACAGTACTGGTGAATACATTCATAGATTCCATCTGCCCACTACACCTGCACCACAGATCCCAAAGCTTTGTAGAATTTGTGTCTGAAACAACTTAGCGTAACACTTCATCTCACAAATGTGAAAACAAGGTGACTTGGACAATGTAACATGGTAAATTATTTAAAGATTTAGGATCGTACTTCACTATTCCTTAATTTTCATCATTCTACTGACTTGCTTTTTAAAGTATCATTTGTTGGGGCGCCTGGGTGGCGCAGTCGGTTGAGCGTCCGACTTCAGCCAGGTCACGATCTCGCGGTCCGTGAGTTCGAGCCCCGCGTCGGGCTCTGGGCTGATGGCTCAGAGCCTGGAGCCTGTTTCTGATTCTGTGTCTCCCTCTCTCTCTGCCCCTCCCCCGTTCATGCTGTGTCTCTCTCTGTCCCAAAAATAAATAAACGTTGAAAAAAAAAAAAAAAATAAAGTATCATTTGCAAACACATGAATACACTTCCAAAGATAATTTATTCTCATCCTTGGTATTAGGAATTTATAGTTTTTTTTTTTTTTGTCAATTATGATCCTCCAGGTAGAAGCGGTGAAACTTGTACATTTTTTCTAAAAAAGTAACCTTACCTCAAAATGCTTCATTCATAAGTCTTACAATATCAGTGTTGTCTGTTCTGTCCTTCCACCAGTCCACATGCTTGTGTCTGTGTGTGTGTGCGTGCGCACGTATGTGTCAGGTTTGCTTTTTGTTAAAATAAAAATTTTAAATGTATGTGTGTGTTATCTTAGGTTTGCTTTTTGTTATAAGTTTTAAATACCCAATTGGAAGTACACAAACGTACAAGAATTATTAATCACAAAGATTTTGAGGGATAAAAATTTTAAAGGATTTTAAAGTTATGCTAGCATATTTAAACCTCAATAGAGCCTACATTCTACTTGCTAATAATTCAACTTAAGAGTAGTTTTAATGCACAAAACGGAGGCATATCTAATGTTATGAGTGACTGTATGCTCGTGAAACTTCCTGATAGTGAATTATTAAATTAAGCCAGGAGACAAACCTTAGAACATAGAATAATTAAATATCTGTCTGAATTCCTGCCGAAGATGGCAAATTGAGCACACATATCTAATTCCCTTCTCTACCAAGAAGCCAATGAAGTGACAGAAGGCCGATACTTAAAAATACAATAATAGCATAAATACTATAAATTAACTGAGAATAAAACTAACATCAGTCCTTTATAAGTAAAATACAAAATGGAGAATCCATAAAGGGGAAAAATCAACAAATTTAGCTAAATAAATAGTAGGACCTCTGGGCGGGAGACATCATAAATAAAATAAGACAGAGGCACTCTATAAGAAAACATTAATGAAATATAATACATACAATGTCCAGGTATCATTAAGAGATAACTAAAAACAAGGGCAAAGGGTAGAAACAAGTCAAGCATTTCACAAACTATGAAATACAAAAAGCATCAATACATAAAAATGCTCAACTTAATTTCTAACCATGCAATGCAAATTAAAATATTACTTTTAACTCATTAGTTACAAAAAGGAATTTTACCCATCTGTAAAAAAATTAATAAATTTATAAGATGGAAAAATGATCAAGACATGATTAAGTGAACAAAGAAAACTAAAGAGTAATAACTATATTTATATTCAAAATAACAGTAAATTATTAATAGTGGTTACTTCTGGGGAGGAAAGTTAATGTAGAAAAGAGAAGAAAGTGAGCTTTCCAATTTTTCCCTATGAACATATGTATTTCTTCAACCAGTTCTAAGAATATAATCCTTATAAAAAGTTTAAAAAGAGAAAATGAAACCATAATATTAGATAACACAGAAGGGTATCATCTAAAAAGACATTTTGCAGGATTTTTACAAAATGTAAGCAGGCAGGATGAAATTGACAGAAAATAAAAGCAGAGCAAAACCACAGCCAAAGACACCACAGATAAGTGTAACTCTTTCTTAGAGAATCTTGGAAGCAACGAAGAGTTGGCTGTGAAACACAGCAAGATAATTAAATTAAATCCATTCAGAATAGTTGGGCCAATTGAACACTTCCTTCTTTCTCTTCCCTTCCCTACCACATGCCCAAGCACTCTAGTGGGAGGCCTACCTCATCCACTTAAAGAGCTCTCCTAGAGTCTGAGATATATCTAAACAGCTACTGATGAAACCCAAACCAGCTTTCAGAAAAACCCAGCTACAGTAAGTAAAAAACCAAGATGAACAAAGGACGAAATAAAGAAAATCTAGGGATCAAAAGATAATCTAATGGGGGAGAAGGAAGGGCAGAGGAGTCTAATTAGTATCCTTAGAGAGACTCAAGTAGACTCTGGAGCCATAAAGTAAGTACATGATGCAGTGAAAGAAGAACAGAGAACAAGAAATGTTAGAATTTTAAAATACAGTTATCAAAAGCAAACATTCAGTGGTTGCTGGAAGACAGTGAAAGAAAAAAAACCTCCTATGTAGAAAAGAAATAAAAATATATTTAAAATATGCAATAAAAGTTAAGAGATGAATGACCCATGAGTCCAACAACTTAATATAATTTACTCAGCAAATATTACTGAGCACCTACTATGTACAAGACACTGTTTTAAACATTAAGGAAACAGTGAATAAAAAAAAAGTCCTTGTGCTATATTTAAATCATAGGAGACACTATAAATAAATGTTAGGTGTTATGAAGAAAAATAAAGCATGATAAGAAGACACTAGCAGGATGCTTTCAGAGAGTGATCGATGTGATTTGATAAGGAAACTGAGCAGAGAAGTGAATAAAGTGATAGAATAAGTCAGAAAACAGAAAAAAGGGTAGAGAGGGAAAATTATGACAAAAAAGGTGATCTGAGGTGAAGAAGGTCTTCTTAGTGAAAAGGCTTGCCAACTGCAGTGTATCATACCTAAGACACATCCTGTAAAAAAATCAGAACCCAGGGGGAAAAAAAAATTACTAAAAATTCCCAGAAGAAAAAAACTAGATTACCAACAAAAGCTAGCCTCAAGAAATCAAGACCACTTCTATCAGCCCTGTAGGCAAGATATCCCTATGGCTATGAACATGATCACAAAAAAGAGAAGTAACGGTTTATTATGTGCCTCAAGGATACAACATTGCTTCTAAAATATTGTCAAAAATTGAACATGAATCTGATCAAGGTTCTGTATCCAACTACCAATTTACAGAAAAATAACATTAAATAGAACAATGGTATGCAATCAGCAAAATTCGAACTGAGGAACTCTGACAATCTGGTTTAAGAAACTTCGAAGAGAAGGGGGAGCAAAGGAGGGTGAGAGGGAGGGATGGGAAGGAGGAGCATACAGATTAAAAAGAGACTTAGAATCCAAACAATTGTAACATAGGGTACTTATCTGGATGTCCATTCATACAAATATAGTTTAAAACTATTATAAGACAACCTGAGAAAACTAACTACTGGATTATTTGAGGATTAAAAACATCACTATTCTGTAATCCCTAATGAAATACTGGATCTAAACATTAGTAGCTACTAAAACCATTAGGTGGTAGTCTGATAACACCTGTACCAATCAATCTTAACATCACAATACTACCAATGAATACAAGCGGTAGGTTAAACCTGAACACTTTCTGAATATATGATAGTAAGCAACGTTAACTTTTCAAGGCATTGTGATTATGCTTAAAAAGAGATCTCTAGTCTTTGAGATACAAACATATTGAAATATTTATAGGTGAACTGAAAAGAGGTTTAGAATCTGCTTTAAAATAATCTAGCAGTATGAGCAGGTAGGGGTATGCATGAAAGAATTAGCCATAGGTGGATAACTGAAAATGGAGAGAGGTACATGGGAGTTAATGCTATTTTTTTACTTATTTTTGTCTGACAATTTCCAAGATAAAAAGTCTGTTTATGGTGATTTCTATTCAGAAACCTACAGTAACAATTTTGAAAATACCTTAAAATATATATATCCTGGAAGAGAACACAAGAAAATCAGAATCCCAATATTCCTATTAGGCAACCATAGACCTGGTTATTAAAAGGGTTAAACTATCTTACTTTGTTTTCTCTTTTAGTTTTTCTCATCAGATTTTCAGTTAATCACATTCAGTGGTTATGCCATTTAGAACAGCACATTTCACCATCCTTCCCTCTAGGTCCTTCCCTCTAGAATCTCAACTCTCTAAGGCTTCTAAGTGTTATCAACCTGCTACAATCTCATTAGTAACAAAGTCCAGAGTTCACTGGAAAGCAATGCTATGCCTCTGTGGATTTCTTTTCTGAGACAACAGAAAACTTCGGTTTTACTAAATTTTAAGTTATAAGGAAGACAATTCTACTATAGTGTAACTGTAGAAAGTCAATTTATAACAGTTCTAGTGAGTTCTAGCCTTTTCAAGAAAGAAATCAAAACTTTATTTTCTGAAAAAGAAACAACTTTTTTTTTAATATGTAAAAATAATCTTTTGTAGAGGACTTTAATCTTCCTCTCAGCAAAATTGACAGAACTTGGCTATTTTTTCTCATGTAGTATTTTAAACTACTGATTTAAATTTAAGTGTATCATGTTAACCACGATATTCAAAATTTAATCATGACATTACCTGATGGTTACTGAGATATATGCAAACAATTTAATACAGAAAAACTGTCTAGTATACTACCAAGCCCACACTCAATTTCTGGGTAACTGAGTGTCCATAGGCCTATAAACCTAACTTTTGTGAATGACAAATTGAGAGATTACTCCAAGAATCAACAAATCTTCACTCAGTATTTATTACCTATGCTACAATGGTGCTATAAAGGCCACAGAAGAGGTGGGCCTTACAAAATCCTACAGGTAGGGTAAACTAAATATTTGTAGCATAACTAAGGCACAGATTTTGCCTTTATGGTAATTAGGTATGCTTAAAATATGGACATGATACTTTAAAATGCTAAATTCTGTGGTATAAAGCATAACAGAATTTTCAAGTATATAAGGCAATAGGGAAACGTCAAGGAGATCTACAGATGTGATATGAAGTAGGTCTCAAAATCTAATAAGTGATGTTGACAGAGGAGGAAACTCCAAGTGTAAGGGACAGAATGGAAAAATAGGTGCTAGAGCTAAACAATACAGAAGTATGTGAGTCTTTCAGATAAAATGTACACATGAGAACATAGAAAAGGACAGTATCCAAAAATTTTGCCTCTGCAGACAAGACATCACCATTGTAGGAGAAAAAGCACAACAGGGACCTCTTACCAGCCTTTACAATAGATCAGATAAGCAATTCAACAGGCAACAGTAGTATGAACTAGGTGATAATTATTCAGTACAAGAGAAGAGGTGAGGTAAACACAAGTTAAGGAAGACCATGGATTTGGAAAGGTGTGATCTTACAGAACAAGTAGTTGACCCAAATAAGAGTACACCACTGGTGTGAATGAGTTTAATTCTCAGATTTGGTCAAAGTGCATGACAAGCAGTAAAACTTGTAGTCAAAAAGGACAGCATAACATTTCTGTTCTGAGATACACTGTGAACCAGACGCATGACAAAGCATGAGGGTTTTGGGTTCGAAAAATAACTTCTACAAAACTACAGTACAGTAAACCTGATACCAAGGCTCAGTAAAATTCTAGGTTTACTAAGAGGTTAATTAGCTCTGAAAAAAGTACTGCTAATTAGTTTAGACAGAAAAGGTAACATCTGACAGGGGATCTAAATGATACGCTGTAGACTGCTGGTTATCTCAGGAGGAACACGCAGGCAGAGGGAACAGCAAAAGTCAGGTCTCTGACACAACAGCGCTTGTAACGCTGGAGGAAAGTGAGGAGGAAGGACTAGAAAGAACAAGGGGGAGAGTGACAGGCTGTATCACATTATGGCTTGTACCACCACAGGAAGGAAGGACTTCAAGGCCTTTTGAGATGGGAAGCTACCGGAAGGCTCTGATAAGACAGTGACTGACAACTTTTAGTTTTAATTTTTACAGTCATTCAGACTGCTATAGGGAAGAGACTACAGGGGGGCATAGATAGAAACAGAGGGGATCAACATGCTATAAGAATCAACACCAGAATAATTTGGCCAAGAAGAGGTGTGAAGTGGTGGGATTCTGATCTTTGTGAAAGTAGAGCTGACAGGACTTGCTGACAAAGATGAAAGGAAGCACTCAAGAATGATTCCCAGGTTCTTGGCCTAGACACTCAGAAGAATGCAAATGCTATTGATTGAGATGGAGAAGACTGTAGGAGAAGCAAGGTTTGGAGGGGGAGTGGTACTGTTTTCTTCTTTGTTGCTTTTGGGGAGGGGTCAGAGAAGAATCTAGAATTTACTCTGGAACATATTAAGATGCTTACTGAACATCTAATAAGGAAGCTAGATATTAAGGGTTGGAAAGAAGTCTGAATTGGAGAAATAAATTCGTAGTTGCCAGTCCTAGAATTACGTTAGGATGTAGAAAAGAGAAAACGTCCAAAGAGTAAGTGCTGGGGCACTCACCCTTTAGAAGTCGAGTAGAGGACAGCAAGACACAAAAGAAACAGAGAAGAAAGTGTCAGGGAAGGATGGATAATCAACGGTGTTACACATGGCTGACAGGCCAAGATAAGGACTCAGCCACATCAGTGAAATAGTTGCTGACAACTGTTTACTACAGAGGGGGGCAATAATTAGGGACAGAGAAAAAAAACACCTGCAGATACCAAAAGAGAATGTGTTCACTATACAAATACAGGGGCTGGTTGCAGCAACACAAAGAGTTCACCCATTTTTAAGAGGAGAGACAGGGACTATATAAATTCAGAAACAGGTAGATATGAAAAATTAATTTATACATCTACTTTCCTTTATTAGAGAAGTTCTTTCCAAGCCAGGCCATATTTTATTTATCTTTCTGGTGCCTAGCACAAAACCACAATTTGTTTGTTGGAAGAAGGGATCAGCTTCAAAATCTGAAGGGACATCATTTAGAAAAAGCATTAAATTCATTTTCTATAATCCAAAGGACACACAAGGATAAATGAGCAGAAAATACATACTGGCAGACTATGATTCAATACGGAGACACTTTTGCCAATTAGAGACAGCCAGGGTGATATTGGGGGGATGAAGCAGAAAATTCTAATGACAACAATAATGATGGCAGAAATAATTATAACAAGAGTGGATATTTACTGAGCATTTACCAGGTACTAATCACTTCTCTAAAGCACTGAACATGTATTAACTCATTTAATCCTTATGCTAACCATAATGGAATAGACATTCATATTTATTATCCCCATTTTATAAATGATGAATCTGAGGAACGGAGTTTAAGTAACTTGCCCTATAGTTCACACAACTGAAGTGGCAAAACCAAAATTCAAGCCCAAGTATATTTCACAGATCTATCCATTTAAATATTCTATAGTGACTCCCAGATCTTAACAGAATCAGAATGACCACTGAAGCATCACTGATGAGAATGTTGGTTCAGACTGAATTTATCTTCTTCTTGTATGAGGTCCCTTAAGTTCACATGAATGAATAAAATATATGAGGCACGGAGCTAAAAAGTATGTATTAAATGTGAAAAATTATTAAGGAAATGACAAGCCACAGACTAGGAGTAAATATTCGCAAAACACACCTGGATAAAAGACTGGTGTCCAAAATACATAAGGAACTCTTAAAACTCAACAATTAGAAAACCACCCAAATAAAAAATGGGCAAAAGATCTGAAGAGCCAAGTCACTAAAGAAGATATACAAATGGCAAAGAAGCACATGGAAAGATGCTTAACATCATATATCATTAGGGCACTGCAAAGTAAAACAACAAGATACCACTTACACGTCTATTAGAACAGTCGAAATCTAAATCACTGATAGCACCAAATGTTAGCAAGAAGATGGAACAACAGAAAATCTCATTCACTGCTGGCAGGACGTAAAATGGTACAGCACTTTGAAGGACAGCTTGGTAGTTTCTTACAAAACTAAACTTGGTGTTTACCCAGAGTTTGAAATCTTATGTCCACAAACTCCTGCATACAAATGATTATAGTAGCTTTACTCATGATTGCCAAAATCTAGAGGCAACTAAGATGTCCTCTAATAGGTAAATAGGTAAATGGATAAGCAAACTGTTGCAAATCTATACAATGGAAGACTGTCCGGCAATATCAAGCCACAAAAAGACATGAAGAGCCTCAAATGCATACCTGCTAAGTGAAAGAAGTCAATCTCAAAAGACTACATACTACATATAATATTACAACCAAAACTTCTAATTAAATCATAGACTATGGTGTAGGATGAGTAAAAAGTTCATTAACTGGTAACAAAATCTGATTTCAAATCTAATGTTTACCATCTTTCCTGTGGTAGGAGTTACTTCTATATAAGGAGGTACTTTTGCCAACGATTGGACAAGAACATAATTACTGAATAGCACCATGGATCCAAAGGAGATCCAAACATGTTAAAGGTTTGGACTATATAACCTCTCAAGTGGCTGCTCTGACAGTATGTCTACGATCCTATGAAACCACAAGAGAGAATGGGTAAAATTTATTTTTTTAAAAAAATTTTTTTAACGTTTATTTATTTTTGAGACAGAGAGAGACAGAGCATGAACGGGGGAGGGGCAGAGACAGAGGGAGACACAGAATAGGAAGCAGGCTCCAGGCTCTGAGCCATCAGCCCAGAGCCCGATGCGGGGCTTGAATTCACGGACCGTGAGATCGTGACCTGAGCCAAAGTCGGACGCTTAACCGACTGAGCCACCCAGGCACCCCGAGAATGGGTAAAATTTAAAGAAACATGGCAATCAACATTTTTCTCAGATACTAAATCAAACCCTTCATAATGTCATTCTTGAGAAACACACACAAGGCATTATGCATCCAAAAACCCTGCCAGTGTACTTTGTTTTTTAATGCAGAAAAGTTGCACAATTAAATGCAACAGAGGGGTCTTCAAAAGGTACAGAAACAGTATGGGCTAATGTGCCACACAAAATGTAATTTTCACCCTTTTGTTCAATTACTACACACAGAAAGAGACAAATGAAAAAGTGGGAGGGTCCTGTCTGCTGTCATTGCTGGTAATAACTTGTGAAAAAGCTCAAAGGAACGAGAAGAGAAATCTAAGTTCTTAAGTCACACTGAAGGTTACACCACAATCTCTTTTTACTTCACCAATTGCTGAAAAGTTAACTCATGTTAAGAAGCTGCATTGTGTGAATACTTACTTGTTACAGCCAGTCAGGGAGACAATCAAGGGCGAGGAAAAAAGAAATCAGACTCAAACTTTGAGAACAAATCAGTTGTACATCTGCTTCTCTGTTTCCAACTCCGAACAGCCTGGGACGCTTTTATTTTGGTCTCCCCACACTCATGCCTCCAGTTCAGCTCCTCAAAGGACGAGGCACCACAAGACCTCACTTGACAATGCAGAGGTTTCTACAGCAATACATACGTGTCAAACTGCTCCAAACAGGCTTAATTAACCGATGGTCTTCATTCTCTCTTTCTTCCCAAAGCAACACAAATCACTGAAGGCATTTTTCTCATTATCTTTGTAACTTCTCCTAACTTGCATGTAGTCCTTCAGCTATGGTTATAGAGTTCTTTTTGGCAAAACTCAACTCCTTTTCTACTGCAAATTCACTTCTTCATTCTTTTTTTATTCTAGGCCCTCTACTTACTCACCTTTGCTTCTCCTGGTGCAGTACTATCTTAGAATAATGGCAGTAACAATAACAAGAAGAGCAAAAATCAGTTGGGGTTTTCCATTAATCCCTCACCTTAAGGATTCAAATGGTCTCATATCGTTTTATATTTAATACCTTTGCTAAATGATGGCAAAAATCTCTTCTACCACATTTAATTTTTTAAGTAATAAGTGAATAAGCTGCTACCATCATCAATTCTTCATGATAGTCTAACAGAGGTCTCTCAACTGCATTATTTACATAAACCTATCAGTGAAAATGTTTTTAAGTACCTGCTCCAGTATATATTATTTACTTTAAAAATAGTATGTATTATTCCTATAAATTAGTATGTACTAATACAACAACACATGCAACCAGAAATTTTACAGTGGAGGGACAAATATATAAATTTATACATTTTATTTACTTTAGAAGTACAGGTATTTTTTTTCCTGCATTCTCTGGAAGTGTGTATGATAACACTGTGGTGACCACCCGTCTAAAATTGGTCAGAGAAGCCCAGAGAAAATATCTAAACTTCCATCAGACAGTTTAACCACTGATAAACATTTTCCCCCTATTAAAGTCTACTTTTCAACTTTTTGAAGCTCTTGTTAACAAGACAATTCTTAAAACTGTCTATCATTCACTAATTCATGAACTGAAAGGTCAAAATATAATTGCACGAGGCAACGACATTATTTTAAAACACACACACACACACACACACACACACACACACAACAGTAGCAGAATTTGAGCCTCACCACAGCAAAATTCAGTTTGCATATTTTGTGTGTGTTTGCCTGTCTTTCTCTAATAGAAAGGAAGAATGATTTTCTAATGGAATAAAAAATATAGAGAAAAAAAACACTGTATATTTTATTCTGCTTCCATTAAGCAATTAAAAAACAAAACAAAACCCAGTCATTAAGCACTCTTCTCAAGTCCAGACACTGCACCCAGCACTGGTCTTTACAAAATCTGACAGCTAGAAAGGAACTTCAAATCAAGGCCAAACATCCAAATACTGCTTCAATTAGCTCTACAACAGAGCCACCAAGTGGCAGTTTTTGTAGCCTGTGTTCAAACACCCTTTAGCAATACAGAAGGCAGCCCACTTCATTTTCTGAGACTTCCGATTAGAGATCAATAAATTGAACCAAAATCTGTCTAGTGATAATTCTACCTAGCGGCCCTGTTTTCATTCTCAGAGGCAATACAGAACAAGCCTAATCATTCTTCCACTTGACAGCTCTTCAAATACTTTAAAGTGAGGGCTGAAAACCTCACCACCTCTTCAACCTAAGTATCCAAATTTGACTTAGCTATTTCTCATGTATAGTTAAAAAAATTTCTCATGGCCACTTCCAAGAAGAAACACAAAGGAGCTTAATTCTTAAGTTACCAAGGAGAAAAATTTGCAAAGTTACATATACTCCTGCTTGTCGACTTTAAAGCAACTATTTAAATACAGACCATTATTTTAATATTCCTGAATGTCTTAAGCAAATTTATAGCTATATATAAACAGAATTCACTAATATTAGTAGATTTGACATTTTAAAAATATTTTCTACAAATTAAATACCTCCAACGAATAGCAGTTTTCATTTTTTTAAACTGAATGTTAAAGTTTTAAATATTTTTAGCACAAAATGGCCAATACAGAAAATTTATATAATTATTATTTTAAAAAGTGAGCAAACCTATTTCAATAATACAAGCCCTGAGATCCTCCAGGAAATTAATAAAGGATCTCAGGCTTGCACATGTATATGTGCTCATGTACACAAACACAGCTGTGCTACAGATAAAGACCAAAACTATAACTAATGTTTCTTATACAGCTGCCCTCCTGCTAAAAATGAATGAGTGAAGAAACTAATCCCAATGGAAGAGTTCCAATTTTATTCGAGTATGAATCAATCAACCAGTAGATTGTATTTACATTTAAATAATGTCTGCACAGTGAAGGCAGATCTTGGTTATTAGTCCATTATGAAAGCGTGGTCAAAGTCAGAGCACAATCAGATACTCATCTTCAGCACAGCTTGTTTCATAAATGATATTTCTTATCAATGAAATGGGTGAAACCAGAACTAGACCCAAAAAATGCCAATTTCAAGTAACTAATTCACCATTAATATTTCTCAATATTTGAGTATTTTAGAAGCTGAGAAGCTAAAAAAACTGAAGATATAATTTAAGTAATGTGTCAGTATCACATACTATGAATAGGTTATATAATAATATGTATTTGAAAAAAAGCAAAGAGAAAATTCAACACTGCTTTAGATTTTGTTCTTCTGAACAAAGGGTTCTAACTAAGCTTCAATGAATTTAGTTCTAACTAAGCTTCAATGAATTTTCTTAAATGGTCAAGCCATTAAATAAAATGACAATACATTCACAAGGCGCATTATATTCTGTTTTTATTAAGCTCACTGTGAAAGAGAACAACTAGCTATGCAAGAAAAGTTGGAGATAATACTAAATCAACTTTGCAAGTTGTGCATATTAAAAGTAGACAACATTGGTTCATTTAGGAAAAAAGGTAACAATATTTATTCAGACTACTAAAATTTTTATTTCCTGGTGTACCTCAGCTTCTTGGGTTACTCCAAGCAAGTTACTCACTATCTGGTTCAGATTTTAGCTATACTAATATTTACCTGGAAAATGTCCTACATAATTCGATCTTCTAGATAACTTATGTTTATTCCATTATGCAACATTTTATATTTTAACTATTTTATAGACATTTTTCTAGAAGACTTTACCTACTATTTCCCTGTATTCTTTAAAATAAGAGTTGCAACTTAATTTGACCTTTTCCTACAGATTTAGTCATAACATGAACTGTACTGCTGTGCTTTGATCTTATGTTTTCTCACCTCTGCTTGATGTCACTTACTGATGACAGTGTGTTCTTGATGTTTCTGATGACTAGATGAGAACCTGAGAGTGGTCTATATAGGCTCCTAAGCATAAAAGACTTGTGCTTTGTGATACCTGACTACTCTGAGTTCTTTTTCTCTTCCTCTTTGCTTCCATGTCTGGTTTTTAAAAGACTGAAGTTACCATATAAAATTACAGCAAAATAGGCTGTTAGCACTGGGAAGCAAGTTTAAAGAGCTCCAGGTACCTGAACATGAAAGCAGAAAAACACCTTCCCTTAGAAGGCAGCAATGGCTAATTTGTACAATGAGGTCCCCATTCCTTTTTCCCTAGGAACTGGAATCAACCATGTCAATTACATGACATTCTTCTCTCCACAGATGATCTAAAAGCATACCCTCGACACTTCCTGCTCATTAGATGCAAAGAACAGAAACAAAGAAAGAAACAATAGCAGAGATGTCCAATTACCCACGGGGTTTAAGAGTTATGTGAAAATGATAATATGCTTAACATTTATTTATATATGACAAAGAAATGTAAATGACACTGAATCTCAGTTTATGTCTCTGGTGGGTGCTCAGAAGTCAGAATATAAAAAGATACAATTTTGTCTGGCTATTTAAGAGGCTAACACAACAAGACTTCTGAAAAACAATGGAATTCTTGAAACTGTCAAAAATATTTATTAAAACCCCAAAGTACATAATTAGAATTACAGAAAATCTTGATTTTGTTCTCTCTACATATATAATGAACGAATCACAAAATTAGTTATCCAACTTTTTTTTCACTGTGTTAACTAAGCATTAGCAACACAGACCCCAAGTAAAAAAAGAAATTCTGCCTAAATAAATTGATGACCTACTTCTCTCTACCAAATAAGTTCTTATGACTCAAGTTTTACAGACATTATTCTAAGCCAATCAAATATTAGTTGCTTACATAATAAATAATACAACCATTTTGGCTAGAGTAGATTGTCACTGCTCTGAAGTAATTATACCAGGAAACGGGAAAAATGTGAGGTACTCTTTGAGTAACTAATACAAATTTATTTTACTTTCAGTTTTTCCTACCAGGATGAGGGGAAACAAAAAAAGACACATGAAAGACTAGCCCTACTCATCTAGTTGGCTTGAATAAATTACAAATTACCACTTCACTTCTGCTAGCTGGCAATGTCAAACACTACTGATTCATAGAAAATAAAGTAATAACAATGTACCTCGGCAAAAAAAAAAGACAAAACAGTTATCCATAAAGCTTTTTTTCCCCACATATAACCCAAAGCTACCCAGTTAATGTATCTCCAATATCTTGCAGCTAATGATAAAATTAAACCTATTCAAGGTGATAGCTTTCTGGTGGCACTATAAGCATGTATCACTAAGGCAGAACTTTCCAATGGCTAAAGGAGTCATGAAATAAAGAAAGGACATATTCTTTATTCTTTTGATCTTGGACCAAATAAATTATTCTGTTCCCCTATCTGTAAAATGGGGGCAAGCTGGAACACTGAAAATTTATTACTGTTAAAGTGTTTATAATCTTCAGGTAAATGTTATATAAAAATTAAATACTTGGTTTATACCTTGTTTTAATTCCAAACCTTCAGGTTGTTTGTTCTCTCTCACGGCTGATGTAGAATCTATACAGATGTCTTGTCTGAGGAATAAAAATAAATAAAAACAATTTTTAAAACTCTATTCAGTCAAGTAATACTTACTGCTCAGGTTCCCAGAATTAAATCAGACACTTGGGAAGACACATGGAATTCTTCTGAACCCCCAGGATATCATTTAGTACACTTTGGAAGCTCAGAAACATGTGTATACAAGTGTCAAAAGCAGCAGCTAGAAACCACTAACAATTTAGGTAGTACACATCTTTGTAAAAATTAAGGGGCAAAAATGTCCATCGATAGATGAATGGATAAAGAAGATGTGGTGTGTGTACACACACACACACACACACACACACACACACACACACACAATGGAGTATTACTCAGCAGTCAAAAAGAATGAAATCTTGCCATTTGCAACTACGTGGAACTAGAGGGTATTATGCTAAGCGAAATTAGAGAAAGACTAATATCATATGACTTCACTCATATGAGGACTTTAAGACAGAACGGATGAACACAAGGGAAAGGAAGCAAAAATAGTTATTAAAAAAGGGAGGGGGACAAAAATATAAGAGACTCTTACTTAAATATAGAGAACATTGGGGAGCCTGGGTGGCTCAGTTGGTTAAGCGGCCGACTTCGGCCCAGGTCATAATCTCGCGGTCCGTGAGTTCGAGCCCCGCATCGGGCTCTGTGCTGACAGCTCAGAGCCTGGAGCCTATTTCAGATTCTGTGTCTCCCTCTCTCTGACCCTCCCCCATTCATGCTTTGTCTCTCTCTGTCTCAAAAATAAATAAATGTTAAAAAAAATTAAAAAAAAAAGAGAACAAACAGAGGGTACTGGAGGGGTTGTGGGAGGGGGGATAGGCTAAATGGGTAAGGGGCGTTAAGGAATCTACTCCTGAAATCATTGTTGCACCATGTGCTAACTAACTTGAACGTAAACTAAAAAAATAAAAGAAAAACACAAGAAAAAAAATTAAGGGCAAAAATGGAGAAATATGGAGGCAACTTTTCTCACTTCCAATACCTTGCAGTCAGGATAGCTGGTGGGAGAAATCAAAACTTAAGAGGAATCCAATAATTTTTCAAGTGTTAAATTTAATGAGCACTTTGGCATTCAAATTATTTTATATTCATCTAATTTCATACCTCAAGTGCTTTGATGTGGGAAATACATATTTTACATGTAATATACATATGTAATCAAAGTAAATGGATTCAAGTATAAGATCATAAAAAAGTTTTGATCCACCATGTTCTCTAACAGAGCTGCAAACTAAACTAATTAATGTTCTTTCTTAGAGGGCATTATACCATCTAGATATTAATATTACAAATACTTTTTGGCAAAAGAAATTAGTTGCGAACATTCAAAACGACTTTTCTTTATAAATAAATATTACCTTTTGGAGAATTTCTATATGCATCCTAAAACTAACACACAAGAAATATTTCAGGAATTTTCCTGCTCACAAATCTATTTCTTTATTTTAAAGAAAGTTTATTTATTTATTTTGAGAGAGATGGGGGAGAAAGAAGGAGGGAAGGGCAGAGACGGGAGGTGGGGAGAATCCCAAGCAGGCTTTATGCTGTCAGTGCAGAGCTGGACACGGGGCTCAATCTGTGAGATCAAGACTGAGCCAAAATCAAGAGCTGGACACTCAACCTACTGCGCCACCTAGGCACCCCTCACAAAACGATTTCTATCCGCTTAATAACACATCCTTCAAATAACCAAAAGATAAAGACCTGTGATCATTTCTTTAAGTTTACAATATTCTTTCCAGTCAACATATTTGGTACTTATGTGTTTTGCATTAAAATTTTACTAATGCAAGCACAAAGTGAAATAGAGACTATAAAATTCTTTGGATCTGATATTAATTATAACATACAAAAGATTTAAAGTTGAAATATATATTTTATACCTCTTTGTGTCTACTCAGTATTTATTCTTTCACCAGAATGACTGGCAGATCCCAAGGAAGATATCAACAAATATTCTTTGGTAATCCAGGGACAGATAAAATGCCAATATAAGAGCTTTGCAAGGAAGAAAGTTAAAATGTGCTACCTCATTCATGCCTTACAGTCAAATTAGATTTTACCTACTGGGACCATTAATCTATTTCTAAATATCTTTCTTTAGATAAAATGTTTGCTCTTACACATCCTTGAGTGGGCACCACTCAATTCTTCTTCTAAACACGTAACATCTAGAAGACTTGAACAAAAACATAATGCAACATCACCATTAAAAGAGCCATGAACATCTGTAATACGCTAATAAGAAGGACACAACATCACCTATGCAATATTATAGCTGAGAGTGTATGACCTATTTCATGAAGAAATCTTCAGTCAAACCCAAAAAGGGAAATAAGTAATGTTCAATTAAGAGTGGGTGGGGAGTTAAATGTCAATGTATAAAAGGCAAAAAAAAAAAAAAAAAAAAAGGTTGTGGAAATATTCTAAGTTAAAGGAGGCTAAAGAGCCATAACAATTAAATGTTATAATTCACTTGAGACTGCTGAACTGGAGGGGAAAAAAATGTTGTAAAGGACATTACTGAGTCAAATGACAAACAAATACCGAAAGCAGACTGAGTAAAAGTGTTGCACCATTGTTAAATTTACTGAAGTTGACACTGTATTGTGGTTATGTACAGACTACTGATATCCTTAAAAAAAATCACAATGCAGTATTTAGGGGTAAAGTGTCATGATGTATGTAACTTACAGCCTCAAATGTTTTAGAAAATAGACACACATCTATGTAAGAAGAGGGTACAAATGGGATAAAATTTTATTAATATATTATAGAGAAATCTAAATAAAAGATATATGGATGCTTCTTGTACTATTCTTATTCTTATAACATTTTAATAACTGTGAAGTTATTGTCAAATAAAAATTTTTAATAATAATGCAGTAAAATGCATTATTCTATGCATTATTTTATTTTCTCTGTGAAAGCCCCTTGATTGTCCTTCAAATAAAACTGGACATCTCTATAAAGATTACCTGCTTCCATAAAGAATTGCTTTAGTGCCCAAAGTGAACTTTTATAACATTCTGTTTTATCTTAAGTTAGGCTTGAACATGCCATTAAAGAATGTCACCAAACAGAATTTCAAAAGTAGACGCAGTACAAGTGCACCACCTTGTGGCTGAAAAATAAAACGCAAGATACTTTTATTTCAGTAGTATGTGAAGTTGAAAAAATATTCCAGAAAATAGCCTGGAATTATAAAATCTATACTAGTTCATTTTTCCAACATGTAGACTTTGCAACTAAAATTACCATACACATTCAGAGCTCTCCAATACAATTTAAAGATCCTTAACAAAGAGCATGGAAAGCAAGATATACCAAAAAAGGAAATGTCTTAAAGTCTAAGAAACCTACAAGTATATATGATGTCTTTCTATTTCTAGCTTTATGAAAATAAAAAATGTCTACTCCCAGATAAGAAATACTAGGTGTCAGAGTTAGGAAAACTGAAGTAATTCCAATTTATATTTAAATGACATTTAAATATTTCTGTCACACCCTTTAGATAAGAATTTTGTAACAACTGGAGAGAGAGAGATGGCAAGAGAAAAAAGTGGGGGATGGAGGGGGACACATGCTTAATCTGGTTTGGGTTAATAATCTTAGGATAACTTTTGTAGTCCTTTCCATTAGGGGGGAAAAAAGCCTGTTTTTATTTTTCTACTTCCTTTCTCACATCCGCAGTGCTCCTCCTTAAAGCAGCTTAATTTACAATCTTGGCTTTGAAATATAAGACAGCCTTATACCCACCTCTGGGGTTTAAGTCCTCCAACCAGTATAAGTCCAACTTACTTTCTTTTACCCCAAATACAATTCCACTCTTGACCTTTTTTTTTTTTACAACAAAATAGAAAATAAACTATTGGGATTGCATCAAAATAAAAGGTTTCAGCACAGCAAAGGAAACTATCAACAAAAATAAAAGTCAACCTATGAAATAAGAGAAGATATTTGCAAATGACATATCCAATAAAAGGATATATTCAAATATTCAAAATATACAAAGAACTTACAAAACTCAACACTCAAAGGATATTTTTTTTTTAAGTCAGAGTAATACATTGGGGAGATCTGTGGAATTAAGAACCACTACACATGTGAATTAAAAACTTTTGGTACTTTTAAAAGGAAAAAAAGTCAAATTCTATCCAAATAAAAAATACACAGGGGGTGCCTGGGTGAGTCAGTCAGTTAAACGTCCCACTCTTGATTTCGGCTCAGGTCCTGACCTCGCAGCCCAGGATGGGCTCTGCCTAGACAGCATGGGGCCTGCTTGGGATTTCCTCCCTCCCTTTCCCTGTCTCTGTCTCTCTCTCTTTCCCCCTCCCTTCCTCTCTCCCTCCCTCCCCCACTCATACTCTCCCTCTCTCTCTCTCTCAAAAAGAAATAAACATTAAAAAAAAAAAATACAAAAGGAAGATACCTCAAGGATAAAGAAACCAGACCAACCAGCCAGTGTCTTCCCATTTTGGCAAAAGCTGACAATCAGGCAAACTGGCATAACAAAAGGTGTAACTCTGGATTCTCTCCAGATTCCAGGGAATAGAAACAGAGGCTAAAAGAAGCCAGCCTATCATTCTATGAGCTTCCTACTATTAAAAATAAAAAACAGGCAAAGAAACTGGAGTAGCCAAAACAGAAAAAAAAAAAAAAAAGTTGAAGGATGTACATTATCAGATTTCAAGACTACAAAGCTACAGTAATGGAGACGCTATGATACTGGAAAAAAGATGAACATATGTACTGATGGAACAAAAGAGAGCCCAGAAATAAACCCACATATACATCGTCAACTGATTTTCAACAAAAGTACAAAGGCAATTAACAAACTGAACGAATGGTACAAGTACAACTGGATATCCATACGGATATAATTTTCTTTTTAATTTTTTTAATGTTTCTTTTTTGAGAGAGCAGGAGTGGGGGAGGGGCAGAGAGAGGGAGTAACAGAATCCGAAGCAGGCTCCAGGCTCTGAGCTGTCACCACAGAACCCCAAGTAGGGCTCAAACCCATGAACCATGAAATCATGACCTGAGCTGAAGTCGGACAATTAACTGACTTGAGCCACCCAGGCACCCTGCATATAATTCTCAATCAGTATCTTGTATCATATACAAATACTAACTCAAAATGATCACAAACTTAAAAAATGTAAACCTATAAAATCTTTAGAAGATGCAGGAAAAAAATCCTTTGTGACCTTGGGTTAAGAAAAGATTTCACCAAAAGCATGGTCTATATATAAAAATAGTTGATAAATTGGATTTCCCCCAGATTAAACAAATCTGCTCTTCTAAGGCGATGGTGACAGAATATGCGACAAGCAAGACTGGGAGAAAATATTTGCAAGCCACGTATCTGATAAAGGACTGTATTCAGAGTATATAAAGAACTCTCAAGGGGCGCCTCGTTGGCTCTTTTGGCTGAACATCAAACTCTTAATTTCAGCTCAGGTCATGAACCCAGTGTCCCAAGACTGAGCCCTGCATCAGGCTCCGTGCGGAGCATGGAGCCTGCTTAAGATAGTCTCTCCCCTGACCCTTCACCCCTCTCCCCAATTCCTGCTCTGAAAAAACAAACAAACAAAAACCTCTCAAATCACAGTAATGAAAATAAAAAATAAAGAACCAAATATAAAAAATCAGATCAGTGGTTAAAAAATTAATAGTCACTTGACCAAGGAAGATATACAGATGCAAATAAACACAATAATAGATATGTTCAATGTCATTTGTTATTAAGGAAATGCAAATTTGGAATCACAATGCCACACCACTACCATATATTAAAATGGCTAAAATCAGGGGCGCCTGGGTGGCGCAGTCGGTTAAGCGTCCGACTTCAGCCAGGTCACGATCTCGCGGTCCGTGAGTTCGAGCCCCGCGTCAGGCTCTGGGCTGATGGCTCAGAGCCTGGAGCCTGTTTCCGATTCTGTGTCTCCCTCTCTCTCTGCCCCTCCCCCGTTCATGCTCTGTCTCTCTCTGTCCCAAAAATAAATAAACGTTGAAAAAAAAAATTAAAAAAAAAAATGGCTAAAATCAAAACAGCAGACAAATGGAACTCTCATACACAGTATCAGCAAGGATGCCGACATGCCCTAGCAACCCCCACTCCTAGGTACTTGACCAAGGACAATTAAAACTTGTTATGTTCGCACAAAAACCTGTCTGTGAACATGTATAGTGGCTTTATTTGAAATCATCATAAATTGTCAACAGCTCAAATGTCGCTTTATTAATTTTCTATTGCTGCCATAACAAATTACGACAAACCTGATAGCTTAAAACAACATTATGCACCATGTTAGAGTTCTGTAGGTCCTAAATCTGGTATGGGTCTCACTGGACTCAAATCAAAGTGTCCACAGGATGCATTCCTTTCTGGATGCTCTAGGGGGGAATTCATTTCATGCTCCTTTGGACTGTTGGCGGAATTCAGTTCACAGAGGTTGCAGGACCAAAGTCCCTGTTTCCTTGCTGGCTGCAAGCTGAGGATCATGCCCAGATTCCAGTGATGTCTCACGTTAGAAGTCTCTGACCTCTTGTGTCTTCCTCTTCAACTTTTAGGAACTCATAGAATTAAATTAGGATGACCTGGATAATCCAGGATATGCTTTCCATCTCAAAGTCCTTAACCTAAACGAAATCTGCAAAGTTCCTTTTGTCAAATAAAGTAACATGTCCTCAGGTTCTGAAGTCAGAATATAAACACCTTTGGAGGGTCATTATTTTGGTTTATAAGATTACCTCAAATGGGAGTGGATTAATAAACTATAGTAAGCCCACACAATATAACACTAACTACTTAGCAATAAAAAGGAAGGGACGATTGATATACACAACACAAATGAATTTCAAATGCATTGTGCTAAGTAGAGAAGCCAGACTCAAAAGGCTATATACTGTATTATTCCATCCATATGACACTCTAGAAAAAGAAAAGGTATGGGGACAGAAATCAGATCAGGGGTTTACAGGGGTTGGGGATGGAGGGAGAAGACTACAAAGAGGCATGGAGGAAATTGTTAGTGTGATAGAACTATTCTATATTGTGATTATGGTGGTAGATAAATTACCATCCATTTGTCCAAATTTACAGAACTGTATAGCAAAAAAAGGTGAACTGTACTATATCTAAATTATACCTTAAATTTTTTTTACTTGAAATACCACAAAAGTCTTAGAGCAGGCTCAAAAATATTGAATCATATAGTGGTAAACTGTCACCTTCAAAAACTAAGAAATGGGGCAAAATAATCTTAATTTTTCTCAAAGGGCCTTTCCACGAAGCAAATAAATCCGTATCTCCATTGTGTCCCTCAGCAAATTCCTTCAGCAAAAGACAGCAAAATTTAACTCTTTTCTCCATTTCCTCTCTCCAAGTAACATTAAGCAAAGAGTCACAGTAAACTCCAGTTTTTCTCTGATCCATGATTCTCTAAGGATTCATGGTATAAATGGCCCCTGCAACTCTATTTTTGTGAAGAGACAATTCCCTAAATAGGGGGCTATAGTCTATATAAAATTGACTAAAGGAAATCAAAGAGGTTTTTCTTTTTGTTGTATCCCTATATTTCTATGTTTTCAAGGAATTAGCATGAGATTACTTTGTAAGTGTAAAGGTGCAAACTTGTGGGAGTGCCTGGGTGGCTCCGATCATTGGGTAAGGGTCTGACTTGGGCTCAGGTCAGAATCTCACCACTCATGAGTTCAAACCCCGCATCAGGCTCTGTGCTGACAGCTCAGAGCCTGGAGCCTGCTTCAGATTCTGTCTTCGTCTCTCTGACCCTCCCCTGCTCGTGCACTGTCTCTCTCTCAAATAGACATTAAAAAAAAAATTTTATACAAAAAAAGGTACAAACTTATAAGATGTGCAAACATGTTACTACTTTGTAGAGTCTAAGAATTAGGTCACAACACTGTCAATGATTAGTAATACTTTTTGTGAAGGTTTCAGGAAAAACGTATCCCTTCATTTCTGATAAACTTACCCTATTATGTAGAATAGTCTACACCTAAGTATTATGGCCTAACAGCAATTTATAAAGGATATGAGAACATAAGTGGTAAAATAAGATAATCAATTTATTACCATTTACTAGTCTAAAAGCACAGTCAATCCTTTATATTCATATATGTCTAAGAGAATTGAGCTTATAAAGAGTAATGTCAACATAACAAATTGATCTCATTTGTTAGAAAAATCCTTTTATGCTTGAAAATATATGTACAGTAGCTTCCTCTTAAACTATTTTTTGTAACAACTTAAAAATTTAGACACTTGTAAGCAACAAATTGTTTTTTAAAAAGCAACAGTAAAGAAAAATAATTAAAAATCACAATGAATTTTTTCACATTCCTCAGGCTTTCATTTAAAAAAATGTGGGGAAAATCCCCAATACTCAGCAGTGTAAAGTGGAATTTTAGGAATACTTACTATTCCAGATTCAGAGTAAAAATCCCAAAGCAAATACAGCAACGTGTTTTTATCAATGCTTACCATGTAACGGGTACTATTCTAACCACCTTACAATCTTTTTCTCACTTAATCACCATCAAAATCCTATAGGTTAGGTGCTGATATTACCCCTATTCTCCAGATTTAAGTAACATGCCAAACATCAGAGAGACAGCAAGCTGTGGAGTTATGCTGGCAGGCATTATTAAATTTAAATTATGCAGGCAGTTTAATTCTACAACCTTGACTCTCTGCATTTATTTAGACTTGCTACTACCTGCAGAAATACTTCTCCACGTAGTAATACCTAAAAATTACAGGTAGCCGTAGCCATATACATATTCATATGGCTAATATGTATCTCAAAGCATAAAGTCAGTTTTCACTCTGAATTTGATCTCAAGGCCCCAGAGAAAAATACTTCCTTATTCTTGGATAAACTTATGCTTTTAAAGCATCAAGACAGAATTATTTTAAAAATTGGAATTTCAATGAAAAGACAAGCATGACAGACAACAAAAGACGCATAATCAACAAGAAAGGGAAGGCCTGAGACAGATGGGAATGAAAAGGCAGGAAACATTTCTAACTGTATACCTTTTTGTACTATTTTGTACTGTTTGAATTATATTCCCCACTGAGGCATTTTATTTGCACATATGTACTACACACCCAGAAAAAAGAATCCCAGGATTGTCCCTTCTGTAGGTTTATATCTTGCTTCTTTATGGTCCATGATGCCAGCTGAGGTTGTCAGTACAATGAAAGCAATCTGGTGGGACAGGAGCAGACTAGTCTGCCATTTTCCTAGATCTTTGAGTCATATATCAAATCTGGGCCTGATCACTGCCCACTTGTTTAACCTGCCCGTGAGATTCAAACAATCTTCCCAGCTCTGTTATCAATGATTTCAAGTTTGCCAATGTAACCATGCTTCATCATCACAGTTGGAAAACGGACTATGACTTTGGAGCATGGCCTAGAAAGACCCTAAGAACACGGCGTTTGTCCCACTTTTTGGCATTGTTTTTACTTCAATTTTTTGGTGCTGCCAATGCTCTTGAAAGCATGTGCCAAGGCATTCATGCACACCATCACAGCAGCATGGAAGGATGGTACTATTTATATTTTTTAAACCATGCCCATGTATTTGGCTATTCACTTAAAAAAAATTAATGGAAGTACAGATTCACACAAGTTTGTAACAGAAAACAAAGGAGGGAATAAAAAGAAATTAAGGAAATAAATACACAGATCAAATTTACTGAGTAAGAACAGTCTAATCAAGAATTGTAAAAACAATATTCTAAGGGAATTCTTGATGATTATAAAGAGGAGTATGGCAAAATGAAAATTAAAAGAGTACGTCAGAGTCCTACCTTAAAACTTAGACCAAAATAAATTTCAAATGAATCAAGGATTTAAACATTTAAAAAATCCATAAAGTACTAAAAGAAAATATGAAGAATACTTTTTATAATTTCAGAATAGAGAAGGCCTTTTCTAAATATAAAATAAAACGCAGAATATATAATAAAATAACAAAATTAGACTATATAAACATGAAATATTTATGCATGCAAAAAAAAGTAAAAGCCTTAAAAGTATTTTTAAAAAAAGCAACAAGCAAAAAATAATTGCAACCCATATCACCAACAATATATTAAAAAGACCAAAGTCTTCCAACTACATACAAAGGATAAAAAAATGAGAGTTCACAGAAAACTCCAACAGCTCTATGTGTCGAAAGATGGTTATTCATTCATAATAAGAGAATACAAATTAAAATTCCAATGAGATGCTATCTTTTTTTAATTTTTATTTTTGAGAGAGCATGAGTGTGGGAGAGGCAGAGAGAGAGAGGGACAGAGAATCCCAAGTAGGCTCTGTACTCACAGTAGCAAGCCCAACATGGGGCTCAAACTCAAGAACTGCGAGATCATGACCTGAGCCAAAGTCAGATGTTCAACCAACTTAGCCACCCAGGTGCCCAGAGATACTATTTTTTTAATCTATCAAATGAACAAAGATCAAAATTAAAGAGTAGGAACACATACACTCCACATGTAGAGGTACAAATCAGTTAAAACTCTGTAAGTCAATTATGGCAAAATCTTTAAAGATTTCCAATGTGCAAACATCTGACTCAATAATTAACTTCTAGATATTTATGCTACACATAAACACAGAGGAACAACATTACTTATATATGGAAATATTTATAACATTTGTAGTAACAAAAGAGTAAACAACTTAAACGTCCACCAATAGACCGTTAAATTTTTGCTACGTACAACAATGGAATAGTATACAGGTATATACAGGAAGCCTTACATGTACTAGGTAGAACAAAACCTAAGGAAAGACATTCTATTATATGGAAAAAATTAAGTGGGAAAGGTATGGAATCGTTTGCACAATATGCTGCCATTTTGTGTGAAAAGAAAAAATACACACACACATATATTTGTAAACTATGGAATATTTCTGGGAGGATACACAAGAACCTGGCTTACTGTTCCTGTAGGAACAGGAAGGGAGGAAATGGGTAAAAGGAAAAAGATTTATTTTCACTATTTATCTTAAAAACTTTTGTACTATGTACATGCATTCAAATAAATAAGCTCTTAAATAAGAGACACTAGATACATGGTTATGTGGGAAAATGTCCTTATTTTCTGGAAATTCACACAAATATTCAAAATTACTATAATTCGCTTTATAATACTTCAAGAAAAAAGATGAAGCAAAATGGAAAATTGAAAATTGCTATAATCACTGAATCTAGCCTACAGGTATATGGGAGTGTCATTACACTATTATTCTCTGTACTTTTCTATACCCTTGAAACTTTTCATAATAAAAGTAAACAAAAACAAAAACAAACCTAATACAGTGTAATTCCTTTTTTTTTAACTCAGACAAGTAATGTCATTTGCCTGGAAAAAAAATCTTATTAACACAGGGAAGCACCTTTAAGTTATATATAATTGAAGCATTTTAGGTTAACATAAAACAGAACTGTTACCTTCCTTCACCAATCTTTGCATCTAAGGCCACAGCCTTACCTTTAATGTGAATTCACAGAACACAGGTCAGTTTCATCCTAGTCACATAAACTATTTCTACTTTTGGCTTATTTAAGGTGCAAAAATCTGAGTGCAAAAAAAAATTAGCCTTTATATTTATGCAATGTTCCCCAAACTTTTAATTGTTATCCCATAGCTAACTGGTAACTTTTTTAATAACTCCACTCTGAGTTTTTCAAAGCAATCAACTTATCAACTATTCTTTTCATATTGGTATTTCCTCTGTTTATATGTTTAACTAAATTATGCAACTACCATAACTGAACTGGAAACAAACATGAATGACTCTTGGTAAGCAAACACTTCAAATGGAGTATTTGAAGTTCACACATGTATTAGACAAGTTCACACATGTATTAGAGATATTAGGAGACAGTCATCAACAACCAGATTAGCACACTGTGAACATCAGTGAATTTATTTTTCAAATGAACTAGAAAGGGCAATTAATACAAAGAGAATCAGTTAAGTGATTAGGAAAAACTTAACTTTAAAATAGTGATAAGGAAATAGCAGAAAAAAGAAAAATACCTGCTAACATCTAACCAAGTCCTTGAGCAGCAAGATGAGGCAGTAAACTGACAGACAATAAAAATGACAACAGATTCTGGGGCGCCTGGGTGGCGCAGTCGGTTAAGCGTCCGACTTCAGCCAGGTCACGATCTCGCGGTCCGTGAGTTCGAGCCCCGCGTCAGGCTCTGGGCTGATGGCTCAGAGCCTGGAGCCTGTTTCCGATTCTGTGTCTCCCTCTCTCTCTGACCCTCCCCCGTTCATGCTCTGTCTCTCTCTGTCCCAAAAATAAATAAACGTTGAAAAAAAAAATTTAAAAAAAATAAAAAAAAAAATGACAACAGATACAATTTAAAAATTGGGTTTCTGGGGGCGCCTGGGTGGCTCAGTAGGTTGGGGGACTGACTTCAGCTCAGGTCATGATCCATGGTTGGGAGTTTGAGCTCTGAGTTGGGCTCTGTGCTGACAGCTCAGAGCTTAGAGCCTGCTAGGTTTCTGTGTCTCCCTCTCTCTCTGCCCCTTCCCCACTCATGCTTTGTCTCTCCTTCAAAAATAAATATTAAAAAAAAAACTTTTTTTTTAATTAGGTTTCTGTAACACAAAGAATACTCATTGTCTTGTGTGGAGAGAAGTTACAAAACCACAAACAATGCTTCCCAAGTCCCTCAAAGTTCTTTATGGGGAAATAAAGTTGCAATTCAACTGAAGATCCCATCTGAGACCTGTGAGAAGTTCACCTCCTCCCATTCTAAAGAATGTTCTAGAGATTCTGGAGAGGTGCCAATCTGCTTAACATTTAAAAATAACCGGGTCAACAGCAATTGCACTAGTAGGAATTTATCCAAAAGACACAGGAGTGCTGATTTGAAGGGGCACATATACCCCAATGTTGCACCAGCAACAATAGCCAAATTATGGAAAGAGCCCAAATGTCCATCAACTGATGAATGGATTAAGAAGATGTGGTGTATGGGGTGCCTGGGTGGCTCAGTCGGTTAAGCGGCCAACTTCGGCTCAGGTCATGATCTCGCGGTCCGTGAGTTCGAGCCCTGCGTCGGGCTCTGTGCTGACAGCTCAGAGCCTGGAGCCTGTTTCAGATTCTGTGTCTCCCTCTCTCTGACCCTCCCCTGTTCATGCTCTGTCTCTCTCTGTCTCAAAAATAAACGTTAAAAAAAATTAAAAAAAAAAAAAAAAAAAGAAGATGTGGTGTATATATACAATGGAATACTACTTGGCAATGAAAAAGAATGTAATCATGCCATTTGTACAATGTGGACGGAAGTCAAGGGTGTTATCCTAAGCAAACTAAGTCAGTCACAGAAAGATATCACACTTCACTTATATGTGGAATTTGAGAAACTTAACAGATGATCAGAGGGGAAGGAAAGGAAAAATAAGACAGAAACAGAGAGGGAGGCAAACCATAAGAGATTCTTAAATACAGAGAACTTAGTGTTAGGGGCCGGGGAGGGTAATGGGTGATGATGGCATTAAGGAGGGCACTTGTGGTGAGCACTGGGTGTTGTATGAAAGTGATGAATCCTTTGATTCTATTCCTGAAGTCAAGACTACACTATATGTTATCTAACTTGAAAAAAAAACAAAAAACTATAAAATCACACACACACAAAAAGGTAACTGGGTCAAGATCTGCTTCAGTTATCAAATTGGGAGAAATTGGGAGGAGGGGTTTTAAAATAATATGGAAGGGGACAAATGGGTTAGATATGCGAAGGTTCATTGTACAATAAAATTTTCCAAAACAGAGCTAAACACACAAATAAGTAATTGGTACAAAGCATAAATGGGTCATGTGAGTCAGGTGAATCACAGGTCATTTTCTAAAGAGCATCATTCCCAAAAGGCTCTAGTCTTGGGTCTACCTGAGACCTATTTTTTTTATTCACTGATTAAAATGCTTACTTATGGGGCGCCTGGGTGGCTCATTCAGTTAGGCGTCCGACTTAGGCTCAGGTCATGATCTTGCGGTTTGTGAGTTCGAGCCCCGCATCGGGCTCTGTGCTGACAGCTCAGAGCCTGGAGCCTGCTTCGGATTCTGTGTCTCCCTCTCTCTCTGCCCCTCCCCTGCTCATGCTCTGTCTCTCTCTGTCTCAAAATAAATAAAAACATTTTTAAAAATTTTTTAAAAAATGCTTACTTATGTATTATTTTGCCCATTAATCCAATGCTCCAGAGCACCGTAAATTTTGCTCAAATACTTTTCCTTTTTTTTTTTAAATATTTTTTTGAGATAAAGAAAAAGTGGATGAGGGGTAGAGAGAATCCCAAGCAGGCTCCACTGTTGGGCACAGAAACCAATGCAGGACTCAATCCCATGATGTCAAGATCACGACCTAAGCCAGTATCAAGAGTGGGACGCTTAACTGACTGAACCACCCAGGTGACCTCAAATACTTTACTTTTCTGAAGTTTAGTAACAGTAGTTTGTGGAAGATTCTTTTATTCTCAGCAAGTTCAGTTTTATTGACATTTACTGAAAACTTAGCATTTGGCTGAATACTATTGCCTGTTTGATGAGCTGAACCTACTGGATAGCTCTAATTCATCAAAAAGGACATGGATGTTTTTCCCTCATTAAAAACTAAAGGTGGTAAGCAATGAGGGAAACAAAGGCAAGAGAAATGTAGTCTAAGTTAAATTTCCTGGGGGCCTGGGTGGCTCAGTCAGTTGAATGTCCGACTTCAGCTCAGGTCATGATTTCACGATTCGTGGGTTCGAGCCCCACGTCGGGCTCTGTGCTGACAACTCAGAGCCTGGAGCCTGTTTCAGATTCTGTGTCTCCCTCTCTCTCTGCCCCTTCCCTGCCCACACCCTGTCTGTCTGCCTGTCTCTCTCTCAAAAGTAAATACACATTAAAAAAAAATGTATTAAAAAAAATTTCCTTACAGCCTGCAGCCCACTGATAGACACCTGAAACATGAAGGACATGTCCTTCCTCAAGGACCTCATGGCTATCTTGTGTCTTCATGTTTACCTTTTATTAAAGACTAAAGGTAACCTTATCTTAACAGCAGTCAACCCCTCAAGGTCCTGAAAGCCTTACTTCCAAACTTCTTAGAAACTTACTTTATCTCTATCCCCCTTCTCTTCACAAACTTTAAAGTATATAATCAGTCACTCTTCACAATCCCAAAATAGCTCTTTCTGCTCCTGGGTCCTGTCCTCATGCTACAATCAAACCACCATTTTGCAGCAAAAACGTCCCAAGAATTCTTTCTTAGCCATTTGCTCATGAGCCCTGTTTCAAATATCCTCAGTAGTAGCTGTGTTAGGATAGCTCAGTAGGAAAACTAAAGCAGATGTTAATCTCTAACTGACATACAGCATCAAAGTTCTATCACATATCACTGCTAAGGTTCAGCAACAGAAGAGTGGTCACACAGCACAGTTCTAGCTGCTGCTCTCAACAAGACAACTGACCAAGCCAGAGGAATAGCTCAATATTTTCAAGAGTAAATATATTAATGCAAAGTAGTCACTTAACTCACCTACATCTAAGCACTATACTCTTCTTGCATTCTATCTTCACTAAAGTGCCTAACCCTCAAGTGACCATTAACAGCAGTAAACAGGAAGCTACTCCTATTTTGAAGGGTAGAATAGTTTAAAGCTATTTAAGAGATATAATTATTACAATGTACTAAAATCTAGTATACTGTGCATAGTAACCAGTACATTGTAACTAGTAGATGACACCAACTTGATCTTTTTTTTTTTTTTTAATTTACATCCAAGTTAGTTAGCATATAGTACAACAATGATTTCAGAGACAGATTCCTTAAAGCCCCTAACCCATTTAGCCCATCCCCCTCCCACAAGCCCTCCAATAACCCTCTGTTGGTTCTCCATATGTAAGAGTCTCTTATGTTTTGTCCCCCTCCCTGTTTTTATATTATTTTTGCTTCCCTTCCCTTATGTTCATCTGTTCTGTGTCTTTAAGTCCTTGTATGAGTGAAGTCCTATGATATTTGTCTTTCTCTGACTAATTTTGCTTAACATAATACCCTCTAGTTCCATCCACGTAGTTGCAAGATTTAAAGATTTCACTCTTTTTGATTGCTGAGTAATACTCCATTGTGTGTGTGTATATATGTATACATATATACACATATGGATACATATGTATGTATGCGTATATGTACGTACATATGGATACACACACACACACACACACACACACACACACACCACATCTTATCCATTCATCCATCGATGGACACTTGGGCTCTTTCCATACTTTGGCTATTGTTGATAGTGCTGCCATAAACATTGGGGTGCATGTGCCCCTTTGAAACAGCATCTCTGTATCCCTTGGATAAACACCTAGTAGTGCAATTGCTGGATCGTAGGGTAGTTCTATTTTTAATTTTTTGAGGAAGCTCCATATTGTTTTTCAGAGTGGCTGCACCAGTTTGCATTCCCACCAGCCAACTTGATCTTTTCAACCACTTATATTTAATACCCATGTATTCCATTTTTTTAAGTTTATTTTTAAGGGGGAAGGGGCCAAGAGAGAGGGAGAGAGAGAATCCCAAACAAGCTCCACGCTGTCAGGGCAGAGTCCAACGTGGGGGCTCAAACCCACAAATTGTAACACCATGACCTGAGCTGAAATCAAGAGTCACACACTTAACTGACTGAGCCACCCAGGGACACCACCCCCCGCCCCGATGTATTCCATTTTAAACAAAAATATTCACATTTGAGATGCACAAAACAGATGTAATAAAAAAAAAAAAAAAAAGATTTAAAATAATTCCTACCAATAATTATTCATTTTATAAAAACAATTTCATGTTAATTTTATTCACTGTTTTAAATATTCTAGTGAACATAAAATGGTCCAATTTTTATGTTACCTAAAATCTCTAAAGCCTATTTAGAAATATCTTGTTTTTTTTTTTTTTAAGTTAATCATCCAAAATGGGAATCCAGTAATAGGTAATTTAGAGTATGCCCATTCTCTAAGAAAGTAGCAGTGACCAGGAACAATATTTCCATAACACTCATATAGGAACTACTTTGTGGTATACATTATTTTGAGAACCTGGATTTTTTCATTTCTTTATCTTCTAGAACTGTGATATTATCTCAACAATATTTATTATCTGTAGGAAAACACAGTTTCATTTCCACCACATCCTCCCTCAATATCACTCACTAAAAACACATTAACCTAAGACTCATGAAAAGTTATTTATGAGAATTCTAAAATACTGCTAAGATCTCCCTAAAGTGTTTGTATTTTTATTCTTTATATATAAAACTTCAATCCTGATTATTTTATTGCACTATTGAAGATTTAAATATCATTACAAACATATTCTTTAGAGCATAATCATCTTACATTATAGGCTGAGCTAATACCTGTCCTCATTTTTAGTGCTATTTTAGCTATAAAGCTTTTTCTAGCACATTCCAAATGGAGACAGCACTCTCATGCCAGGCCTCTATATTACTTTATTTACTTAAAATTATTGTTATTGTTAAGCAACTGTCATAATCTGTAACATTTACAAATCTTGTCATAATACCAACAGTTCTAAAACATTGCAAAACTAGAGATGCTGAGGTTTTTGGACTATCTGTTAATATAAACTTGTTCATTTGCTTACCTAAGGTGAACTAAAGTCCCTCACCCTTTTGAAAATGTAGATATTTAGAAACTACAGAAGTTTTATCTTTACAGTTCCTAAATCCCATATCTATAAAAATTGCTACAAGTTAACACTTATTAGTTTCAAATTTCAAAGTGACACACTGTCAAAAATTTCTTACAACTACTGCTTCTGCCTTCTTGTTATTTCTGGTAGTTAAAAAAAGATTAATTTACATAGGGCATATTAAATACCATATACATACACGTACCCATACATATACACCTTATATTGAAAATTGTAACTTTATAGCTTCTTAGACAATCCTAAGAAGCTTCCAATAAAAACTGTAATAAAAGCACATAGGTCACCCATTAAAATAAAGTATCAAATTTTCATATATTTTAGTAACATAGGTTACTTTAGCTGGACCAATTTGAAATTATTTTTATTCATTAAAATTGGGATGAAAAAAGGTATATGTCTCAGTTGATAAGACACTGACAAACTGACATAATTGGTTCCAACGTCAACCTTTTGGCTCTCCTGTATTTCTCCTTCAATCAGAGTTTCATTTTATAGATATTTTGTACATTAAGTATTCAGGCAAATGAAGTACTGTGTAGCACAATGAAATACATACATACCAGACAAAAAGACAATAGCTACACTCAGGTCCAAATAATTTTCTGCGCTCCTAGGAAAAGTTGTTGGTCTGATTTTTCAAAAAATACAGATTTTTGGTGGGATGTCACTTGGTTTTTAAATGTTAGAAACGATTTGAAATTTTTACATGTTTAAATCAAACAAAACCTCTCTATGGCTCCAGGCAAACCATCTATAATTCTGGCTTCTATCTACATTTAAAAAAAAAAATTTTTTTTAATGTTTATTTATTTTTGAGACAGAGAGAGACAGAGCATGAACGGAGGAGGGTCAGAGAGAGGGAGACAGAATCTGAAACAGGCTCCAGGCTCTGAGCTGTCAGCACAGAGCCCGACGCAGGGCTTGAACTCACGGACCGTGAGATCATGATCTGAGCCGAAGTCGGCCGCTTAACCGACTAAGCCACCCAGGCGCCCCATCTGCATTTTAATCAGATACCTTGCATTAGTTTTCTATTGCCACTGTAACAAATTACCACCCATTTAGTGGCTTAGGACAACATGAGCTTATTCTGTTACTCTTCCGGAATTCAGAAATCCCAAAGGAGTCTTAGCACAGGAGAATCAAGGTGTAGGTAGTGATGCTTCCTTCTGGAGGTTCCAAGGAAGAATCTATTTCTTTGTCTTTTCCAGTTTCTAAGAAGTCGCCCTACACGCCTTAGGTTGTGACTCCTTTCCAAGCACATCACTGAAACCTCTGCTTATGTCATCCCATCTCTTTTGGAAGCCTTTGATCTTTTTACTACCCTCTTAGAAGGATTCTTGTGGGGCACCCGGGTGACTCAGTCTGTTAAGCATCTGACTTCGGCTCTTGTCATGATCTCACAGTTTGTGAGTTGGAGCCCCGAATTGGGCTCTGAGGGGCTCTGTGCTGACAGCTCGGAGGCTGGAGCCTGCTTCCAATTGTGTCTCCCTCTCTCTCTACCCCTCCCCCACTCATGCTGTCTCTGTCTCAAAAATAAATAAAAACATAAAAAAAAAAAAAAAAAGAATTCTTGTGATCACACTTGTCCCAACTGGTTAATCCAAGATAATCTTATCTCAAGATTCCTAATTTAATCATATCAGCAAAGTTCCTTTCTGCATGTAAATTAATATATTCCTTATGTTCTGGAGATTAGAACATAGACATCTCTGGAGAGAAGTCACTATTCTGTCTACCATATTTGTGTTCTGGGAGTGTTTTGGTAAATTCTTGAGATGTTTCTACATAGATGCTTTTTGTGTCATGGTCTGAAGATTTGTGTCCCCTCCAAAGTTCATATACTGAAATCCTCATCCTCGACATTGAGGGTATTGGTAGGTGAAACCTTTTGGAGGTGGTTAGGTCATGAGACTGGAGATCTCCTGAATGGGATTATCTGTCTCTCTTTTTTTTTTTTAACAGTAATCTTCATGGTCAAACTCATGTCTCCAGATCAAGAGCTGCATGCTCTACCAACCAAGCCAGCCAGACACAGATTATATCGCTTATAAAACATTTTCCACATATCTCACAGCCCTTTGCACCATGTGAGAATACAAGAAATCTGCAATCTGGCTAGATGAGCCCTCTCCCAATCATACTGGCACCCTGATCTCAGACTTCTAGACTACAGAACTAAAAAATAAATTTCTGTTTATAAACTAACCAGTCTGTGGTATTTTGTTATAGCACCCCAACAGATTAACACATTAAGTCCTGTGCAAATAGGGAGTTTTACTTTTTCCTTCTAATCTATGAGACTTTTATTTCTTTTTATTGCTTCACTGAACATGTTGGGACTTCCAGTACATTGCTGAAAAGGAGTAATGAGTAGGTATTTTTGTTTGATCCAATCTTAGAAAGAAACTGAGCAGATTTTCACAATTAAGTATGCCATTTTATCTGTATGCATTTATTTTTAAGTTTATTTCATTGTGGGTTTTTTTTTCCTAACTTCTTGAATTGATACTTAGTTCACTTATTTTAATTTGGGGATTAGTTATCTATATTTAAAGCAAAATTTTCCTCCAAGTACTACTTTAGCTGTATCCCATAGAGCTGGTTAGTTTTTTATTTATTGTTAGTTTTTAGACAGTTTATAACTGCTCTTTAACCTAAAAGCTGTTGAGTTTTAAAATATGTAGGCAGTGAGTTTCCACATCCTTTTTGTTCATTTTAGTTTATTGCTCTAAAGTCAGGACAATAGTTCTTTGAGAATTTTATTGAGCTTTTATGACCAAACTTATTAACAACTTTTCTGGATAGTCCACAGAAGATATGTTCTGTTTTCAGAATACAGAATATGGTCTATATCAATTTATTTAGGTGTTCAATATCCTGATTTATTTTTTAACCAAGTGATTTATCATTAGATAGATGAGAGAGATAAAATCAAGTTCCTATTACTCCTGCACTTCTGGTTTCACATCACGATTCCTGTAGTTTTTGCCTTGTAACAGCTACATACAGGAAATGCACATATATGTGGCATATGTAAGGCATATATTCCTGTTAGATCATCTTTATGGATTTCACATTATTATAAACTGCCCTTAACTGTCTTGCATAAATCTTTTTGTCCTGAAACCAGCTTTCACTACTATTAGGATTGTTGTATCTTTCAAGTATTTCTTCCAGATCTTCTGTTTGGTTACCGACTTTATTTATGACATAATTTAACACCCAAACTTAAAAAAAAAAATTCTCACGCAGATGCACTTTTTTTTTTTTTTAATATATCTAAATTTTGGTATCTTTACCCAAATGGATCTGGGGTTTTAGTCTAATTTAAGAACTTCATGCACCACCATCATAGACTACACAATTAAGAAAGTTATGCTATTTTTTTCAGATGATTTTTGTCTTTTAGTAAAATGTTAGGATATTCTTCATAAATTTCCTATAAAATGTATTTGGAAAATACATCCTAGTTTTTGTAATTTGTATGAAGAGAATTTTTTTTTTTTTAGTTCCCTGTGACAGCACAAGAATGCCTGATAGCAGGTAAAACATTAGTTCTGGGTGTTTGTGAGGATGCTTCCTGAAGAGATTAGCATTTGAACTGGTGAACTGAATAAAGCAGATAGTCCTGAGCTGTCATCATCCAATCCTTTCAGGACTAGAATAAAAAAGGCAGAAGGGCAAATTAGCTCCATCTGCTGGAGTTCAGACATTCATCTGCCCTGGAACATGGGCACTCCTGGTTTCTGGGCTTCTGGAGTCCTTTGGACTAAGACTGTATTTTGCCACCAGTTTTTCTTGTTCTCCATCTTACAGAGAGCAGATCAGCCGATCATGGGACTTCTTGGCATCCATAAGCACATGAACCAATTCCTATAATAAATCTCTTTTATGTAACTATACATACCCTACACACACACACACACACACATGCACACACACACACACACACATCTGTCTCTCTGGAAAAGCTTAATGCATTCTTTTTATAGATGCTTCTGCTATAAGAGGGAACAGTTGTTGATTTTCTTATGCTTATATATAGTCCATCTTATCAAATTCTAGTCTTTTTTTAAGAACCTAGAATCTCTCAGCTATTCTAGATTTATTTATTTTTATTTATTTATTTTTTTAATTTTTTTTTTTCCAACGTTTATTTATTTTTGGGACAGAGAGAGACAGAGCTTGAACAGGGGAGGGGCAGAGAGAGAGGGAGACACAGAATCGGAAACAGGCTCCAGGCTCTGAGCCATCAGCCCAGAGCCTGACGCGGGGCTCGAACTCACGGACCGCGAGATCGTGACCTGGCTGAAGTCGGACGCTTAACCGACTGCGCCACCCAGGCGCCCCATAGATTTATAATCTTATAAACTGAAAAGAGAAATACAGTTATTTCTTCTTCCAAAGTTTATCATATCAAAATTACTCTCCACCACCCATCTTTCTTTTGGTCTAACTGCATTTGCTAGAAATATTTAATGTTTAGAAATGCTAGAAAATGTTTAAAATTAATGGCCATAACAGGCTTCCTGTCTAGTTCCTCATTTTAATTCACTAAGTGGGTAGTTAAATTTGGTCAAATGCCTTCATCGTATCTGAATCGTTTTCTACGGTACCTTTTTTACCTATAGCTTATATTGGAAATGACTGCTGAATATTATCAAAGGCCTTTTTAGTATCTACTTATCAGACCATATAATTTTTCTTCTTTAATTTGCTGATATGAATTATGCTAATAGACTTTCTAATTAAATTTCCTGTAAATTTATTCCTGGAATAAATTCTACACGGTTAGTGGTGTAACTACTTACTTGATACAACGCTGGATTCTACATGCTAATATGTAGTTACAATCTTTACATCTATATTCACAAGTGAGAAGGCCTATAATCCCCCATACACTTTTTCGTCACTACTTAGGAGATTTGGGGTACTAAAGCTATGCAGAAATCCTAAAGTAAATTGAAGACCTTTACACCTTTTCCTACGGCCTAAAATAATTTAAATAACACAGGTGTAACATGTTTGAAAATAACAACAGAAGGCATTATTGAATATTTTATTAGCTGTAAACACTTTACATGTTTTGACTTATGAAGTAATAATTCAGCTGTGAATTCACCTTGTCTTGGAGTTTTTTCAACAGTAGATCCCTATTCACTTTCTAATTTCTTCTTTGTTAATCTCCAAATTTTCTACTTTTGCAGAAAGTCTACTTGGTTTATTTGTATTCTGATAGAAAATCATCCATTTGCTAGTTTCAACTTTGTTTATACAATGCTGTGCATGAATTCACACCTATCTATAATTATGATATTATCTCCTTCTTTCTTCCTAATCTCAATTATAACTGTTCTCCACTGATGTCCTTCCTTAATCCAAGGAGTTAATCTATGTTCTGGTCTTTACAAAGACCAAGTTTATAACTTACTCATCCTTTTGTTTGCTTACTATTTCTTTAGTTTTAATGTTTACATTCGTTTGTTTCATTTTTCCAACTTTCTTTTGGCTTAACTTGTTATTTTTAAAGTTATTTTATGTTTATTTATTTTGAGAGAGAGAGAGAGAAAACTCACGCACAAGAGTACAGGAAGGGGAGGGAGAGAGGGAGGGAAAGAATCCTGAGCAGGCTCCACACTTGAGATCACAACCTGAGCCTAAATCAAGAGCCAGAGGCTCAACTGAGTAGGGGCATCCAGGTGCCCCTACTTTGTTATTTCTTAAATTCCTTTAAGATGTGCACTAAGTTCCCAGGCTAGTCATTAAGCTTTTATTTCTCACATCTAAACCCTCCCTTTAAACTCAGCTTTGTTATGCTAACAGTCAAATGAAACACATGAATTCTAACTGGATCCTGGATCAGAATCAGTTCATTAATTAAAATAAATAAATACACTATAAAATATTTTTTTAGTAATAGGGCAAATTTTATGTGGGCAATATATTAGAGGACATTATTTGAATTACTGCTTATTTTTTTTAAAGTGGTATTGTATTGTGGCTATGGAGTAGACTGTCCTTATTTTTAGGAAACGCATACCGAATTAAGCATGACATGCTATGACATCTGCAACTTATTTTTAAATGATTTATGGGTGGGGCCCCTGGATGGCTGAGTCAGTTGAGCAAAGGACTCTTGATTTTGGCTCAGGTCTAATCCCAAGGTCGTAGGATCTAGCCCTGCACCAGTCTCCATGCTAAGCATGGGGCCTGCTTAAGATTCTCTCTTTCTGCCCCTCTCCCCTGCTTGCTCTCTCACTCTCTCTCTCTCTAAAATAAAAATTAACGGGTGGGAGGATGGGCTACATTGGTGATGGACATTAAGGAGGGCACATGTTGGGATGAACACTGGGTATTATATGTAAGTGATGAATCACTAAATTCTCCTGAAATCATTACTACACAATATGTTAACTAACTTGGATTTAAATAATAAAAAAATTAATAAAATAAAATTTAACTCAATAAAAAAAACAGATTTATGGGCTTAATTATGTTTCCCTCTACTAAAAAATTCATAGGTTGAAGCCTCAACCCCAGTGTCTCAGAATATGACTACTTTGGGGGCACTTGGGGGCTTAGTCAGTTAAGCGTCCAGCTTTGGTTTTGGCTCAGGCCATGATCTCATTTTGCGAGTTCAAGTTCCACTCTGGGCTTTGCGCTGACAGTGCAGAAGCTGTTTGGGATTCTCTCTCTCCCTCTCTCTGTCCCTCCCCACACCTGCTGTCTCTCTCTCAAAAATAAATAAACTTAAAAATTAAAAAAAAAAAAAAAAAAAAAGAATAGGACTATTTTGGAGATAGGACCTTAAAAGAGGTAATTAAGCGGAACACCTGGGTGGCTCAGTTGGTTAAGTGTCCAACTTCGGTTCAGGTCACGATCTCGCAGTGCATGAGTTCGAGTCCCATATCCGGCTCTGTGCTAACAGCTCAGAGCCTAAAGGCTGCTTCAGATTCTGTGTCTCCTTCTCTCTCTGCCCCTCCATTAGCGTGCTCTCTCTCTTCCTCTCTCTCTCTCTCAAATGTAAGTATTAAAAAATTAAAAAAAAACAAAGAGGTAATTAAGTTAAAATGAGGCCATTATGGTGCACCCTAATCCAATCTTACTGGTGTCCTTATAAAGAAGAGATCAGGACATGGGGAGAGACACCTGTCCACAGGGAGGACACAGGGGACACACAGAGAGAAGGGCAAACAAGTCACGAAGCAGCAACAAAGTGGCCATCTGCAAACCAAGAAGAGAGGCCTCAGAGGAAACCAACCCTGCCAGTACCTTGATCTTGAACTTCCAGCCTCCAGAACTATAAGAAAATGAACTTTTCTTTAAGTCAACCAGTGTATGATATTTTGCTATGGCAGTCCTAACAAACTAATGCAATGGCTCTGAGAGAAAAAAAAAAATGATAAAGAGAGAGAAAGCAAAAATAACAAAATGTTAATGTTGCTGATTTCATTATATGATTCTTTCAACTTTTATGTAAGTTTGAAATTTTCCAAAATAAAAAGGCTTATATTAGCATCCCCAAAACTCTGGGTGTTTTTTATCATCACAATAGTCAAATTTTATGTACCTATATAAAATGAACCACCTTACTATCTCATCTGTGAAATGTGACAATTATCACCTGATATTAACAGGTACTAGAAGAAGTCAGTGAGTTAAAGTGTTCTAAACTACTAACACAATACCTGGTAGAGAAAGTACTTAATAAATAGTGGGTATCACTAGTAGTTAATTCAAATTCCAAATGACAGAAGTGATGCAGCTGCAGGCCGGCATCACTGTTTTACATCTATGACTAGTAGTTTAAGAAAATCATCTTAATCCTGAAAGCAATTAACTGTATGTTCATATATACCAAAATCAATTATTATAAGTAAACAAATCTACACTGTTGAATCATTTTATATAAATACAACACAGAAAAACAATCACATTCTTGAGGTAAGAAATCACTGAAGGAACAACAAAGAAATTTTGAAACGGAAATGAAAGTTTTTAACTTACTGACTGACTAAATCAGATCCCATCTTAGGGCCATCATCTGCCTCCTCTTCCATATCAGAGTCCATACCATTGTCACCTTATAAATAAAATAAACTGTTGAACGCATACTTATAAAATGTCAGAACAATTTAATCATTACACAAAGTGTCATCCAGAAAAATGATGCAAATTAAAGAACTTTGTAACTGATGAGAGGACGTTTTTAATTGCTTACATTTAAAATGAGTTTTTTCGATGCTTTATTAGGTATTTCTAATTGCCTTCCCTTTATCTATTTTATAGATGTGTGTGTGTGTGTGTGTGTGTGTGTGTGTGTGTGTGTGTGTGTATACTTACAGACTATACCCAGATGTATACATCTATTAGCAAAGTTACAAACTCCATTAAACCATTTTAAATTTTTTATTTTTTTTTTTTCCAGGTTTTATTTTCAAGTCATTTCTATACCCAACGTGGGGCTCAAGCTCACAACGCTGAGTCATATGCTCTACCAACTGAGCCAGCCATATCACCCCATTAAACCATTTCACATTTAAAAAAGATGTTATCTCTGGGAATCCAGTGTCTCCATTTTTCTGCTTCTTCTCTTGTAATATTAATGCTAAAATCCTTGTACAGTTCCAAAAGAAAAAAATAAGCTTGAAAATCTAAAATTCTACAGCTAATAATGTCACAGAGTCATACTTCAGGCAGACAGATAAATGTAGGTAATCTCCAAGAAATTCTTCCCACTCTGCATCCAGGTCTTATTAGAGCAAAAGCAGTATACAACAGGCAATTAAAAGCCGTAAGAACATAAAGCAGAAAATAAAAAATTATTTCAAGAAAAGCTATCTCAATAATTAATAATTTTTTACAGTGTTTTGGGTAAAATCTTTCATTTCATTTTATTATTGTGTACAAACTTACACTCTTACCTACACAGTTGATTTCAAAAAATGATAACAAAAAGTCTATTCTTGAAATGCTATTCTGATATGTAAACTATATTTCAAAGTACAAACAGAAGTAAAATTACTCAATGATTATCCAATGATTATCATTACTTTAATGAAATTAAAGTAATATCCAAGTTAAAAAAAGAATAACCTAGGATTTATGCTAAATATAATATTAACTAATAAGTTACCAGCGTGTAGAAATATGTTCTTACCCTCAAGAATCTTCAAGATTTTTTTTTCAGATAGGAGCTCTAACTGTTCCTGGCACAGCTTTTTAATTTCTTCTATTGAACAGTTCTAAAGAAAATGACATTAAAAGAAATACACTTATGTAATATAGCACCAATGTAAACTGGAAAACAGCAATTACAAAGAAAAAAGTCTGGATAGCAAAATCTTACATTAAAACAAATTAAAAGCCAGATAAATCTTTCATTGAGATGAAATCTGAAAAACGGGCCAATTAATATGTAAACATTATAACTTACAGACACTTGATGAAAATAAAGTCAAGTTTGTTAGGAAAGAACAAACTAAGGAGTAAGTCAGGTACCCGGATGCTTTTAATAGCAGCCTATTTGTTAGGTAATTCCTCTAATGATTTAAATACTCAAGTGCTGGTTCTAAATATCTTTGATCCTAAGCCCTATTTCCACAACTGTAAAATTAGAATACCATGAATATATGAAAATATTTCTGAATTTAATGAAATATAAGCTTTTGCCAACCAATATTGTGCACTGTTACATAGCAGAATTATTATTTCCTAAAGCACAAGAATCATTATACCTCTAATTTAGCTACTAAAACTGCCTGCATTTAATAGAATTATTTCCAAAAGGTCAATACATTCCTTACCTAAATTTTTATTTATTTTTCATTTTTGTGAGAGAGAAAGAGAGAGGGCATGTGCGCGGGGTAAGGGCAGAAAGAGTGGGAGAGGATTCAAAAACTGTTCTGTGCCAGCAGCCTGATATGGGGCTTGAACTCAGGAACCTCTCAGGAACTGGGAGATCATGACCTGAACCGAAGTCGGATGCTCACTGACTGAGCCACCCAGGTGCCCCTCTTGGCAAACTTTTCAATATACAAAGCCATTGATAGTTCTCCAAAATCCCTTTTTTAAATCTTTTTGAAGTAGCCTGTTTTAGTTGAAAACATCCAATTACATAATTTACATTAAGTAAAATGACAGCTACAAAAAAGATATATTTCTATATTGGGTATAATCCAATAATATATGTAATGAAATACCTTTAACACATCAGGAAGCATCTTCTGTAACTTCTTCTCGCCTATGATACAGAAACACTGCTGAAGCATTTCTTTTTTGTCTGATATGTAGAAACTAACTGGTTTTAGTGACACAGTCAGGTCCAGTCCACCTTCTTCAAGGTCACTGTGCTCTGCCAAGAATAATTCTTTTTCCAAAGTTGGCAGAAGGTATCTGGTATCCTAAAATTAAAAGAGACAATGAACCATTAAATAAAGGAGAATGTATATGATGTCATACATTTATATTTAATAACTACTTCATTAAACATTTCCAAATTCTTTGCTTGCATAGATTTACCTAAAGCCATTAACAAGGACTTTTAATTGTTCAATATTCCTTGATATTACTCTCCAAACTACACTTAACTTGATAAGGTGATATTAAGTGAAGAAACACCACTTTAGGACATATAAAAGGAAATATACTCAGCATCAAAAGAAAAATAAAATATACTCACTATTGAGTGACCTCCTATAATTTTAGACTTCTGAAGAATTAGGATATTACTCTTGCAGGCCACTCAACTAAAAATTTTATGTATGCATCGTTATTCTTAAATTCATAAAACAGAATGGCACAGCAGCAAAAATGTTAAAGATCACAAATATTATAAAGTATTACTGCTTATCAGGAGCTATGCTCATTTTAAAAATGCTATGTAATTTAATCATATTCAAAGCAGCCAAGTAATTTAAAACATTTCTGTCAATTTTACCTCTTATCTCCCAAATCTATCAGTTTCTCCAAATCTACTGCCATGATCCTGGTCCAAGGTACCATCACTTTTTGCCTAGATTACCTTAGCAGCTACTAAACTGGGTGCCTTACATCTAATCTGTCTCTCCAATCTGTTTTGTATACTGTTATTAGAATAGATTCTATAAAATGTACATATACTCATCCTCCTTATTTATAACCTTCCAGTGAATTCACACTGATCTTTGGATAACAAAGCCTATCTGGGCCTTCAAATATAACCTGTTCTCCCTTCACCTCACATAGGCAGGGCTTTTGTATGTACCACTTGAACGGTCTTTCCTCCCACTCCCCCCTCCCCCATCCTATACTCTTAAAAGTAACATATTCAGATATCAACTCAAAAGGCATTTCTTCAAGAAAATTCTCCCTGACTATATAGTTCAGGTATGTTTATCATTATTTTCTTTTTTTTTTTTAATTTTTTTTAATGTTTATTTTTGAGACGGAGGGAGACAGAGCACAAGTTGGGGGGAGGGGCAGAGAGAAAGGGAGACACAGAATCCGAAGCAGGCTTCAGGCTCTGAGCTGTCAGCACAGAGACCGATGAGGGGCTCGAACCCACAAACCGTGAGATCATGACCTGGGCCGAAGTTGGACGCTTCGTCAACTTTGTGAGCCACCCAGGCGCCCCTGTTTATTATATTTTCTAATAGAATTGTTTTAAAAGTTGTTTAAAAACATGCCAATTTTAAAGACTATTATGATAATTAGACTGAAAAAGTAAAGAACGTTAGCTCATTTTAATGGCTCACAAAATAATTCAAGTGTTAGTGAGGATGTAGAGAAACTGGAGCTCTCACACACTGCTAGTAGGAATAGAAAGTCTGCTTGGAAAAACAGTCTGGCAGCTCCTCAAAAAGTTACCTTATGACCCAGCAATTCCATTCCTAGATATACATCCAAGAGAAATGTAACCACATGCCTGCACAAAAACTGGTACACAAATGTTCATAGCAGCTTTATTCGTAATAGCCAAAAGGTGGAAACAATCCAAATGTCCATCAAGTGAAAAATGGAAAAACCAATTGTGGAACAGTCATTCACTGAAATATCATTCCATTCACACAAAATGTCCAGAACAGGAAAATCTATAGATCTATAGAGATAGGAAGTAGTGACTGCCCAGGGATGGAATGTGGTAGCGGTGAGTATTAGGGATGAGAGCTGAAAGGTTCACATTGGGTTTCTTTTGGGGGTGATGAAAGTATTTTAAAACTGACCACAGTGATGGTTGTACAACCCCATGAATACGCTCAAAACCAGTGAACTGTATACTTGAAAGAGGTGAATTATATGGTATATGAATTATATCTCTATAAAGCTGTTACCAATAATAGGGAACTCAATGTACAACAGATATAATGGCATTCAGAATTCTGAGGTCTTCTCTACATGCCTAATATATACTGAACTCTTTTTTCCTTCATAAATTAAAACTAGGGTTTAGTTCTGCATGCGAATGTTTACAATATGTAGCTTATTGGCCTCTCATCATGATAAAGAGTATAAAAGATACGGAAACAATTAAGATAAGAATGATGATATCCAAAATTAAATCTACAAGGTGTGGAAAAACTGAATAGATCTATAACTATCAAATAATTGGAGGGCAAAAAAAGTAAAAACAAATAAATAAATAAATAAAACCTGCCCCTAAAAGACTCACCAGACCCACACAGCTGTATGGTCCAATAGTCCAGTTCTGATACATCTTCAAGAAAAAGATATAAACTGGGGCACCTGGGTGGCTTAGTCGGTTGAGCATCTAACTGCAGCTCAGGTCATGATCTCACAGTTCGTGAGATTGAGCCCCACATCAGGCTCAGTGCTATTAGTGCGGAGCCTGCTTTGTATCTTCTGTCCCCACCGTCTCTCTGTCCATTCCCGGCTTGCGCTCTCTCCCTCTCCCAAAAATAAATAAACAGAAAGAAAGAGAGAGAGAGAGAGAGAGAGAGAGAGAGAGAAAGAAAAGAAAGAAAGAAAGAAAGAAAGAAAGAAAGAAAGAAAGAAAGAAAGAAAAGGGAGAGAGATAAAGAGAGAGAGAGAGAGAGAGAGAGAGAGAGAGAGAGAGAGAGAGAGAAACTATTCTGGAACACATCCCCAAAATGCAAAGCTTCCCAAATCAATCCATGAGGCTAGTAAAATCTTGATACCAAAACCAGACAGGATATCTACACAAATAAAAACCATAGGCTGACTTAACTTAGAAACATAAAACACAAAAGAAAGAATATCAAATTCCAGCTGAGTACAATAACCAAGCCAAATAGGATCTATTCCAAGACTACAAGAGTTTAACGTAAATTAATTTACCAACTTACCAAAAATTACATTTTCAGATTAAAGGAGGAAAGCTATGTGATTATCTAAACAGAATGCCATAAAAGCATCTAATAACACTTTACAACCCTCAGTGAACTAGGAATTGGAGAAAATCTCCTTAACTTGATGATAAGTATCTTTCACAACCTTTGGCAAATATACTTATGGGTGAACATTAGAAATGTTCCAGAAAAAAAGAAATGTTCCCACTAAAAAAAAAACAAATGGGAAAAAAAATGCCTACTGTCATTGCTTCTGCTAAACACTACACTAAAAGTCTTAGATAATGAAAAAGTACAAAAAACAAGATATATTAGTGCTGAAAAAGAATAGACAAAACTCCCTGTTAACAGAAATTTTTCTAAGTCATTTGAAACTAATAATAATGTGGATAAATACGAGAAAAGGCATAAAAATAAATGGGCTTCTGTGTTTCCACAACTCCCAATTAAAAGATGTAATGTTTAGGGGCACCTAGTGGCTCAGCTGGTTAAGTGTCTGACTCAGGCTCAGGTCATGATCTCACAGTTCATGGGTTCCAGCCCTGCATCAGGCTCTACGCTGACGATGCAAAGTCTGCTTGGGATTCCCTCTCTCTCCGTCTCTCTGCTCCTTCCACGCTCTCTCGCTCTCTCTCAAAACAATAAACTTAAAAAATAAATAAGGATGCAATGTTTAAAAATATTAAAATAAAGAATAGTTTTAGGACAGGTTGGGAAGGGAATATGGAAAGATCTTCCTCTTTTTTTAATGTTTATGTATTTTTGAGAGAAAGAGAGAAAGAGTGCAAGTGGGGGAAGGACAGAGAGAAAGGGTGGGGGGGTGGACAGTGGCTCTGAAGCGAGTTCTGTGCTGACAGCAAGAGAGCCCAACACGGGGCTCAAACTCAGAAACCATGAGCTCAGGACCTGAGCCAAAGTCAGAAGGATATTTAACTGACTGAGCCACTCAAGCGCCCCTGGAAAGATCTTCCTAAACACACAAATTCAGAAGGCAAAGGAAAGTATTAGCCTTGACCACAAAGAAATAAAAAACTTCAGTTACACCATAGACAAAGTTGTAGTAACTTTTGCAGTATACTTTACACAGAAGATTAGAACCAAGAGTTTATGTAGAAAGATTCAGAACTTACCAGTAAAGAGCTGAAAATAACTGGGACACCTGGATGGCTGAGTCGGTTGAGGGACCCACTTCAGCTCAGGTCATGATCTCACACTTAATGGGTTCTAGCCCCGTGTGGGGTTCTGTGCCCATGGCTCAGAGCCTGGAGCCTACTTCAAACTCTGTGTCTCCCTCTTTCTGCCTACCCACTGTGATCTCTCTCAAAAATGAATTAAAAAAAAAAAAAAAAGCTGAAAATAACCAAAAAGAAAAATGGCCCAAGGATGTGTATATGCAATTTACATAATAAGGAATCCAATGGTAAATAAAATATTAATATGTTCAATCTCACTATTAATCAAGAGTATATAAAACATGAAACATCAATTTCACCCATTAAGCTGACAAATTTTTCAAAAATGAATATAATGAATATTTGCAGAAATGGGTGCTCTTTTGTAATATTTAGACTATAAATCAGTAAAGCCTTTTTTGGAAAGCATTTAGTGGTACCTGCCAAAACTTTTTACTGTTTTTGTTTTTAAGTTTATTTATTTTGAGACAGAAAGCCAGTGGGTGGGGTAGGGACAGAGAGAGTCCCCAGCAGGTTCCAGGCTGTCAGTGCAGACCCCAACACAGGGTTGGAACCCACAAACAGATCATGACCTGAAAGGAAATCAAGAGTCCAAGGTTTAATGACTGAGCCAACCAGGCGCCCCTCTACCAAATCTTTTTAAATGCATAAAATCTGACCCAGCAATTTGACTTCTTGATTTCTGTGTTGTATGAAGTTTAGGTATTCAGGCTTTTGTCTTATAACCTTTTTTTTAAATTTATTTTTGAGACAGAGAGACAGAGCACAAGTGGGGGAGGGGCAGAGAAAGAGGGAGACACAGAATCCAAAGCAGGCTCCAGCCTCTGAGCTGTCAGCACAGAGCCCGATGTGGGGCTGGAACTCACAAACCGCGAGATCGTGACCTGAGCTGAAGTCAGACGCTTAACCGACTGAGCCACCCAGGCGTCCCTGAGCAATTTTTTTTAAACGGCGGTATCTTGATAGATAGCTAAAGTATAAAGAACATGGCTTTTATAATCAGATTTTGTATTCAAATTTAAGTGTTATTAATAAACTATGACTGTGGGTAAAGTTCATAAACCTCTTCGAGCCTCAATTTTCTCATTCTATATTGTGAAGTTAATCATTATCTATTAAAAGGTGAAGATGAAGAGAGAAGTAAAGCGTGACTCTCATGGGCATTGAAGGCTAGACCTCGACCCATAGTTTTCAGACAGATTGCCACAGGAGTGGAAGGGGCCAAACGCAAAGAGCTAGACAATCAGCAAATCAGAAACTTTAAGTTTAAAGACTTGGGAGTATGCGGTTCACCGGTACTTAGGAAAATGAATCTCAAGACCGGGTGGAAGCTCGCGGTCGCAGCGCTAACTGAGCTACAACCAGACCTCCATCCGCCGTCACATCCAGCCTTCCGTCCGCCTTCCTGGGAGAATGCAGCCGCTCAGACAGCAGCGAGAAGGACGCGCACGCACCTGCTGCAGAGACCCCGAGACGCTGGAAGATGAGTCAGTGCTCCGCCGCTTCCGGCGCTCGCTGCGCTCCACGCTGCTCCCGCCCCAGCAGCTGCCGCCGCTCCCACCGCCGGTGACACTTCCACTGAAGCTGGTGTTCCCACAGCAGGTGACGCTCCCGCAGCCGCTGGTACTCCCGCAGCCGCTGGTGCTTCCACTGCCGCTACTGGCGAGGGCGGGCACTAGGTCCGGTGCCGCGACCGACGCGGCCGCCTCCTGACCACTTCGTTTACGCCGCTTCTCCCGGGAAGACTTCTTCCCCGTCATGATCCTCCTGCTGCAACCATCCAGGGAAAGCCCGCCGTCTCTGAAGCTACCTAAAGCGCGCTCCGGCGGCGGCGGCGGCGGCGGCGGCGGCGGCGCCAGCGGACTGCCAGCGCGGGCGTCGCAGCTTGTGCGTCACTTCCGGCCTCGTCGCAGAGGCCGGGAGGCGTTTCTGGAAGGCGTGCCGTGACCCACCGAGCTTCCAGGGCGAGCCGTGAAGGTTGGCTTGAGTTTGTTGAAAGACTCGCAGGTTGTCGGGTCACGTTCGGGTTTCCTTGCCTCTGCAAAGGACGGAACGTGGAGCTTTACAAGAGCTCTTTGCCTTATTGAGACCGTCTTTCAAATGTTGTCGTATACAAATACACAGTAAGGTAAAGGTGTAGTTTTTCCTCTCGTTTTTCATTTGTCTTCCAATTTTTATTTATGACACTAAAACGTTAGAAGAATAGAGAACTTAGGGAAAATCTCATCATCATTATTATCATCAGTGGGGAATCTTTTTTTGAAGTGTATTTTAGGGAATTGTACCTAGGGTCTTGTGCCTCCTTGTTTTTCCCCATTAACAGTAATTGTTAGGCATGTTTCCTTTTCACTTCTAAAACTATTTGGGTCCAGTACTTCGCCGTATTCTTATTCAATTTATTTACCTAATATTCAAGTGCTGGTGTTTAGGTTGTTGACAGTCTGTTACGTTTTACAATAATGCGGCTCTGAACAGCTTAAGGAAAAAATTTACACGATTTTCCCTATCGTATTTTGTCCCGCCAAAACAGTTGATCAGCACCTTATTTTTCTTGTCCTAATAGATTATTTTGAAGATTAATCCAACTTAAAATGTCACCCATACACTGAAACCTAAATCTAATATATAATAGAGATTAACTTGCATTTTTTATTTTATTTTAATTCAAGTATAATTGACATACAGTGTTATATTACTTTCAGGGGTATAATACAATGATTCAAGAATTCTATACATTTCCCAATGCTAATTAAGGTAAGTGTACTCTCGTGGCGCCTGAATGGCTGAGTCGGCTAAGCATCCACCCTTGATTTCCACGGAGGTCATGGTCTCACAGTTCGTGAGATTGAACCCTGTGTGGGCTCTGAGCTGACAGCATGGAGCCTGCTGGGGATTCTCTTGTTCCTTCTCTCTCTGTCCCTCCCCTGCTCATGCTCCATCTCGCTCTGTGTCTCAGAATAAATAAACATTAAAGAGATTCTGTTAAAAAAATAAATGTTCTCTCAATTTCCTTTATTTATTTCAACTGCACCCCCACCTACCTCCCCTCTGACAACCACCAGTTTGTTCTCTATATCTAAGAGTCTGGGTTTTTTGGTTTGGTTTTTTTTTTTTTTTTTGAGGGGGATTGTTTGACTCTCTTTTTCCTTTGCTCATTTTTTCTTAAATTCCACATATGAGTGAAATCATAGGGTATTTGTCTTTCTCTGATGCCTTATTTTACTTAGCATTATACCCTCTAGATCCATCCATCTTGTTGCATATGGCAAGATCTCCTTCTTATGGCTGAATAATATTCCACTATGTGTGTATGTGTGTGTATATACACTTACCCATTCATCTTTCAGTTGACACTTGGGTTGCTTCCATATCTTGGCTATTGTAAATAATGCTACGGTAAACATATATATATCTTTTGATTTACAGTGTTGACTACCATTGGTCGGAACACTATTTCCTCATTATCAAGTGCTAATAAGGTTAACCATTTATCTACTGAAATCAGTGTGTTGACCGAATAAATGTATGTTAATTATTTATATTGGTGAGATGGGAGAGAGGAACAGGGAAAAATATTATTGGCATATCAGTGTTCCTATCTTTTCTCTCTCCCTCCCTTCCTCAAAAATTGCCTTTTCAGAGTAGGTCTTGGTTTTTGAAGGAGAGGAAAACAAGAAGAGTTCAGGAGTGCACAGGATTGGTCAGGAAATCCCAGGCCATGTTTAGAAAGAAACTGAGGCGGGATGCAAGGGTGGCTCAGTCGTTTAAGCTACTGATTCTTGATTTCAGCTCAGGTCATGACCTTGCAGTTTGCAAGTTCAAGCCCCACGCTGACAGTGCTGAGCCTGCTTAGAATTCTCTCTCTGCCCTTCCCCTCAAAAAGAATTTGAGGCAAGAATTGCACAAAAGATTTTGCATTTTCGGCAGTGCCTGAGGGCAGCAAATGGAAGACAATTGAAGAGACTTTAGGGAGTATTTCTGAAGATTATATATTTTCTGCATTGAGTGCATGAGGGACAAGTAAAGGATTTGAGTGAGTTTTTGAAAACTGAGTATGTGTCACAGCTGTGTCAGGGTTAGATTTTGTGGGCTGCTGGGCAGGATTTTGGATCTAAACACAAGCCGGGTTTTAAAATCAAGATCAAGTAGCTCAGTCGATTAATGGTCTGACTTTGACTCAGGTCATCTCATGATTCATAAGTTCCACTTTCACACTGGGCTCTCTGCTGTTACTGCAGGGCCTGCTTCAGATCCTTTGTCTGTCTGTCTCTCTCTCTCTCTCTCTCTCTCACTGCTCCTCCACTGCTCTTGCTCTCTCCCTCTCAAAAATAAAAATTAAAAAAAAAAAAATCAGGATCACAAATACATTTTTTAAAAAGTGTCCTCATTTGGCAGGGTTGATTTGTCTCAGCAGGGGCTTTTGGCCACAGAAGAATAAAGATAGGGCCTGAGGCAACACTAACTAAGTGATAGTAATCCTGTATCTTTCACTTGAGTGACAGAAAGCAATTTAAAAAACTTCCCTTTGGGGCACCTGGGTGGCTCAGTTGGCTAAACAAGTGACTGGCTCAGGTCATGATCTCAGGGCTCCTGAGTTCAAGCCCCACATCTCTCTGCTGTCAACACGGAGCCTGCTACGGTTCCTGACTCCCTGTCTCTCTGCCCCTCCCCAGCTCGTGCTTTCTCTGTCTCAAAAATAAACAATAAAACATCAAAAAAATTAAAAAAAAAAAAAGAAACTTCCCTTTGACCATATCCCCTACCTATCTCTGTCATTCAACAGCTATTTAATAAGTGTCTAAAACAAATTCCAAAGCTGGGGAGATTCCAGCCCTGGGGAAACAGCTGGCTCCACCCCCTGGCCCCACCCTTAGTTTTGCCTTGTAAGTTTAATGCTGAAGTTGAGCATTTTATGCTCTTAGGAGTTCCATATTGGCCTCATTAAGTATCTTACCTGAAAGGACTGAAAGTATTATGCTCATAAATAAAAACGTATAATAACATAATGTTTGTAACCTTGTTATGGGGTGAATTGTGTCCCCCAAAAATGTATATGTTAACATCCTGACCCCAAATGTATGTATACTTTTTTATGTTTTTATTTATTTTTGAGAGAGAGAGAGAGAGTGTGCACGCAAGCAGGGGAGGGGCAGAGAGAGACACAGACAGAATCTGAAGCAGGCTCCAGGCTCTGAGCTGTCAGCACCACGCTGGAATTGGGGCTCGAACCCACAAACCACGAGATCATGACCTGAGCCAAAGTCAGACGCTTAACTTACTGAGCCACCCAGACGCCCCTGCAATGGGGCCTTTAAGGAAGTAATTAAGGTTAAATGAAGTCCTGAGGGTTGGATCCCTAATCAGATAAAACTGGTGTCCTTATAAGAGGAAGAGATACTAAAGATTTCTCTCCCCCTGACCCCCACCTGGTCCCCTTCTATCCTTTCCCCTCTCCCCTCCAAGCCCCACCTCCCACTTTCTGTCAGCACACAGAGGAAAGGCTAGTGTGAGAAGGGAACAGGCCAGCTACAAACCAGGAAGAGAGATCTCACCAGAAACCAATCCTGCCGACACCTTGATCTTGTACCTGTAGCCTCTGGAACTGAGAGAAAATAAATTTCTATTGTTTAAGCCACCCAGTCCTCGGTGCTTCATTATGGCAGCCTGAGCTGACTGATATAAACCTAAACTGGAATGTGTCAGCCTGGATAAAGCTAGTTGTTTATTAATTACTAGCTGCAAATTATTCCTTAATAAAGTCAGTTGAAAAGCTTCGTGGTTTTTACCTCATTCTACAGCAACCTGACAATAGTTCACATATTTCTTTGGCTGGACCAGAAGTCAGGGCACTTCAGCTAGGTGGCTGAGGAACTTACCAATTTGACAGATGAATCCCAGTTTTTGTCCACTCTCCCATATTTTGGTTCTAGAATACAAAGGCATTGTTTTGACCACTGGTGCTAGGGAAAAGTACAAAATAGACAAAACCCATGCCTTCATTAGTTTATATTCTAGTGGGGAGAAACAAACCAAAGGAAATACACAACAGGAAGTGCTTCCATCCTCACTCAATCTGGCATTGTACATTCTTCTTATTCTGCTTAATTTTTTTTTCAGTGCTTTTTTTTAGTTTATTTATTTATTTTGAGAGAGAGCATATGCATGTGAGCAGGGAAGAGGCAGAGTGCTTTTTTTTAGTTTATTTATTTATTTTGAGAGAGAGCATATGCATGTGAGCAGGGAAGAGGCAGAGAGAGAGAAAGAGAGAGAATCCCAAGCAGGCTGCACACTGTCACCTCAGAGCCCAACATGGGGCTTGAGCCCATGAACCATGAGGTCATGACCTGAGCCGAGATCAAGAGTCAGACACTTAACCTACTGAGCCACCCCGGGGGCCCCTTCTTCAGTGCTCTTAACACCGCTATACATGCATTTATTTGTCTGTTTCCTTTCAGTTGAATGTAAGCTCCATGAAAGCAAGGACTTTGTTTTATTCACTTTTGTATGCCCACTACCCAAATACCCTTAATAAAATATTTCCACACACACACACACACGCAATTCCCTGCATAGTTGGTTCCTAATACAAACTTATTGAATAAATGAGTGGATGATTGCATAGTTTCAGATGGAGAACCAGATTTATCCAGAATTATATGAACTCATTATATTATGAGAGTAAAAGCACCTGGTGAGATTAATGGCCAGAAACTAGTCTTTAATTAAGGAGGTCAGTAGGAGCTTTGTGGGGAATAGTTCAGTGCTTCCTCATCACAGGGCAGAGAGACTTAGCTATATGGAGTTAGCTGCTGCTGTGATGCTGACGTCACATGGGCTTTGGAACAATAGGTACAAACAGCTTTCTAACAGAAACCAGATAATTCTGCATAGAGTTTTGCTGTGCAGAGAACAGGGAAAGGACTTTGATTCATGGTGTGAACATGTTGTAGACACATCACAAGGTTGGTTGGCTTAAAGCCAGAGAAAGGCCATTGTCTATTTAGGTTGAATCATATGAAATTGCCTTTTTTGGAGGTCAAAACTGATTGAATGTTGACAGTTTCATATGCTTCAATAGAATATTATAGCGTTTAAGAGACTCAGCACTATGTATTGTTATGGAATTACAGCTCGGCAAACAAATGCAGGCCTGCTTTTCTGTCCTGGAACAAATATATGGGAGGGTGGACAGAGATTGGAATTTATAAGCCATTTTTATAACTGCTCTTCAGCAACTCAGAATTTATCACAGTGATCGGCCTGGCATATATAGGTATTAATGCTAGGGCCAATCGGTGCTTCTCTGGAGTTTTATGTAAAAACACTTAGGTAAGAAATTCAATCTTCCACTTAAATGAACAGTGAATAAATTACCTCATAGGTTCTAGTTGTCACATTCTCTGTCTTATGAAGGATCCTACGTGAATGAGACCAACAAAAGACACGCTGAAACAAGACACAGGGAGTCCTTGATACTGTCATCTTCGTATCAATGAACAAACAATTCTTTTTTCATTAAGCTCATCTGAATTGGTTTCTGTCTCTTGCAACCCAGATTCCTAATGAAAACAACATACAACACGTAAGAAGACCTTTCATGATCTGCACAGCATTTTTCTCTGTAGCTCATATCTTTCCCAGAAATATGCCCTCCAGGCCTGTTCAACGACCCCACCTCCACACATCTTATTAAATCTAAAATTCTTTTTAAGTATCACTTCTTGTTTAAAACCGTTCCAAATCACTTCATTTCTTAATCCTGTTAAAATGAAATACTAATACCTTTGTTAGACATTGTCTTTCCTACAGAGCATCCAGAACTCTTGACTGCGGGTATTTGTTCAGTATCTTCTTCAATACACTGTTAGTTCCCATGAACAGAGGAGGTATCTTATGTATCTTTGTAGTCTGACCACCTAATACAGGGCCTGGCATATACTAAGAATGCAATATTAAATTCTGAACTGAGAAGTTCAGGATCCATACAGAGCTCTTTTCCAAATCACCACCATGGTAAATTGCATTTAAGGGCACCATTTCTTCACCTCTCCCTGTATTCATGCCCTTTGCCATGTGATTTGGCAGTGTCCTTCCACTACAGGCAAGACATGTAATTCCCTGCCATTGGAGTTGACTATATGACTTACTCTGGCCAAAAGAATGTTAGCAGATGTGTAGCAAGCACAGTATTTAAAAAAAAAAAAAACAAAAAAACAGGAGCACCTGGGTGGCTTAGTCAGTTAAGCAACCAACTTCAGCTCAGGTCATGTTCTCATGGCTCATGAGTTCTAGCCAGTATTGGGCTCTGCACTGACAGCACTGAGCCTGTTTTGGAAACTCTGTCTCCCTCTCTCTTTGCCCTTCCCCTGCTTATGCTCTTTCTCTCTCTCAAAAATAAATAAATGTTTCAAAACAAAACAAGGGCACCTGGCTGGCTCAGTGGGTAGAACATAGGACTCTTGATCTCAGGGTCTTGAGCTCAAGCCCCACTTTGGGCATGGAGCCTACTTAAAAAGCAAACAAAAACACAACAAAAACAAAAGACACAACCAAAAAATTATAATAATGATGGTTTACTCTTGTACTTCCACCATTACCATGAAAATGATATACTCAGGTTAGCGCACTGGTCCCAAGAGAAAGATGAGAGACAAAGAGAGCTGAGCTGCCAAACTAAACTATCCAGTCAAGTCTAGCCTAAAGCAGAGTCCTCACCCACCCTGCAGACGTGAATGAGTCCAGTCAGGATCAGCCAACCCTATGCTTGTAACTTCTTAGCAAAATAAATGCTATTGTTTTTGTTGTTAGTTGTTGAACAGTATTATTGAGGCTATGGTTACCTCATAGGCACACTTTCTAAAGCCCCCTGTCCTGTATTTCTCTGCTAGTCATGAGAAGGGTCTTCAAAACTAGCTTGATATTGCATGAGTCACTATTCAATGCCAGGGCTATAGTGTGGGTAGATACGATTCTTATATTCCAACAGAAACATTTTTATATTTCGTGGTGAGGTTCTGTGGTATTATAGGAAATTTAAATGAGGTGTAAGGATATCTGTGTGTTCAGAGTTCCAAACAACTAATTTTACAAAATATCATCAGGATACCCTCTAATGGGCATTTTTTTCACAGTAGCAATAAAATCAAATACTTTTCTTCCCAGTCTAAATGTTCCTTGTATACAGCAGTCACTTTTATTGTTAAAGATGGTGGTTGCCTTATATTATCTTACCAAGCAATGCTTGGTAAGTACTCATTAGGTTGCAGACAGTTTACATATTTTATTCTATTTTATGAAATCCTAATGTAACTGATTAACCTGGGGCTGAGATCAAGCAACTTAATTCCATAGCAAGTAGAAATGTCATTGAAATGTATGCCTTTAAACCCCAAAGCCAGTATTTTTTCACTATATTACACTGCATCTCTGGTCGCTTTTACTACTGAAAAATTTAAATGACATAAAAATAAGCAAACATTTCTTGAATTTATTAGTTCCTTTGAAAACACACGAATGAAAGAAATGTGATTTAGAGTTTGTTTCGGGCGACTTTCAGCTCTGTGTATCAAACATATAAGCAAGTACCAAACACCATAATTGCTATTATGATAAAGTGAAGTGCCTACCACAAACTGATATTTCTCTTCATCTTGATATCCAGCTTTGTCAACATCATTTATTAAATAAACTTATTAAATTTATTAAATATTACTCTCTTCATTGTTTTCTCGCTAGTGACTTGTTACAGAAAGATTTACTTGACTCTTCTGAGTTTCTTCACTTGTAAAAGTAAAATTACTAACAGTAATTTCCCCATAAGAATGATGAGGATAAACTTAGAACTAGTATAAAGTAATTGCTTAATGCACACTGGGTTGCCTGGGTGGCTCAGTCGGTTGAGCATCCGACTCTTGATTTCGGCTCAGGTCAGGATCTCAGTTTCATGAGTTGGAGCCCAGGTCAGGCTCTGTGCTGACAGTGCGGAGCCTGCTTGGGATCCTCTCTGTCTTTCTGTCTCTGTCCCTCCCTGCTCACGCTCTCTCTGTCTCTGTCAAAAAAAAAAAAAAAAAGTTAATTCATGCTATCTAGTCTACTTAAATTTCTCTGTTTTTCGCAATGTTACTTAACTGGTTTGCTATAAATTCAGTTACAATCTATCCTGTAAGTATTACTAGATCATATGCCTTTAAATCTGATGAAAGTATTATTGCCATTTGTGTGTTTTTACTTTTCTGATTTATTATAATGTGTCCAGGAGCCCCAAGGTCAAGCCTTAAGTCCCAGGACCTCATCATATAAGGCTTAGGACCAGTATCAGCCTACCTACTTTACAGAAGGGCGTTAGTCAGCTCTCTATTTTATTTTTAAAATTTTTTTGATGTTTATTTATTTTGGGGGTGTGGGGAGAGTGAATGGGGGAGGGGCAGAGAGAGAGGGAGACACAGGCTCCAGGCTCTGGGCTGTCAGCACAGAGCCCAACTCAGGGCTTGAACTCACAAACCTTGAGATCATGACCTGAGCCGAAGTTGGGCACTTAGCCAACTGGGCCACCCAGGCACCCCAGCTCTCTCCTCTTTAAAACTTCCATTACTCACTGTATTCTCAAGACCCTTTTCCTCCATGAGAGGCACCAAAGTGGTTTACTTGTTGCCGTCAAAGTCAAGATCCTGTCTTAGTACCTCCAGAAAACAAGTACCCTAATTTTAAACATTAAACAAGTAAAAACATGATAATCACTTAAACAAATAAAATATAGGGGTGCCTGGGTGGCTCAGTCGGTTAAGTGCCGACTTCAGCCCAGGTCATGATCTTGCTGTTCGTGATTCAAGCCCTGCTCAGGCTCTGTGCTGAAGCTCAGAGCCTGGAGCCTGCTTCAGATTCTGTATCCCTCTGTCTCTGCCCACCCACTCCCACCCCCCGTTCATGCTCTGTCTGTCTCTGTCTCGAAAATAAACATTAAAAAAAGGAAAAGAAAATATAGAAAGATGAGAAAACTTTTTAAAAACATTCATCGGGCACCTGGGTGGCTCAGTCAGTTGAGCGTCCAACTGTGGCTCAGGTCATGATCTCACAGTCTGTGAGTTCAAACCCCGTGTCAGGCTCTGTGCTGACAGCTTGGAGCCTGGAGCCTGCTTCTGATCCTGTGCCTCCCTCTCCCTCTGCCCCTCCCCGGCTCATGCTCTGTCTCTCTCTGTCAAAAATAAACATTAAAAAAAAATTTTTTTTTAAATGCTTATGCATATGGCAAATAGGCCAATTATGCCCTGTTTTGTCTTCCTAACCTCCTTTAGTTATGGTAAGGGAAACATAAACTTTAAGGAAGCACAGATATGATGCAATCAAATAAAAAAAAAAAATGCACACACCTATGAAGTATTCTTGCCACAATACTTTAAGCTTAATCTAACCAAGCCTTTGGATTTAGCTTTTAATTTATAAGAAATAAGTATGGCAGGCAGATTTTAAGAAGGCTCCCAGTGATCCCTTTTTCTTTTTTTAAAAAATAAAATTTTTTAGTGTTTATTTTTGAGACAGAGACAGAGCATGAGTGGGGGACGGGCAGAGAGAGAGGGAGACACAGAATCTGAAGTAGGCTCCAGACTCTGAGCTGTCAGCACAGAGCCCGACACGGGGCTCGAACTCAATGAAATCATGACCTGAGCCGAAGTCTCATGCTCAACTGACTGAGCCACCCAGTGATCCCTTTTTCTGATATTCGCAGCCTTGTGTAATCCACTCTCCTTGAGCAACTTGTTTGCAACCAATAGAATACCTTGATGTTGAGATGGTGGCATGTTTGTGGTTAGATTGTAAATATTCTGACTTTAGTTCTGCTAGCAGACTCTCTCCCTTGCTGTCTTTGATAAAACCACTTACCATGACAGAGAAAACTATAAAGCAGAAAAACTGAGGGCAGCTTCTGGCCAACAGCCAACTAAGAATTTAAGTCCTCAATCCAATGACTTGAAAAGAACTGAAACTAACCATGTAAGTGGGCATGAAACTGCATCCTTCCCCAGCGGAGCCTTCAGATAAGACCTCAGCCTTGGCTGATACCTTTGATGGCAGCTTCATGTGAAATAGAGGATCCAGCTAAGCTGGGCCAGGATTCCTCACTCACAGAAAATTTGAGATAATAAATGTGTGTTGTTCGAAGCCACTTTAGTATTGGGGTAATCTATTAAGCAACAGTAAACTTAATATGGAAGTTACAGGAATATGTTTTAAAAATATAAAATTGGGGTACCTTGTGTTCTGGACTGCCTAAACACTTCAAAGTCAATGATATTAAAAATAAAAATGGAGAAACTGTTCTAGATTAAGATACCAAAGAGACATAACCAAATTAATACCATACATAAACCTTGATTATTTATATTAGATCTTTTTTTTTTTTTAATTTTTTTTTGCAACGTTTATTTGTTTTTGGGACAGAGAGAGACAGAGTATGAATGGGGGAGGGGCAGAGAGAGAGGGAGACACAAAATTGGAAACAGGCTCCAGGCTCTGAGCCATCAGCCCAGAGCCCGACGCGGGGCTCGAACTCACGGACCGCGAGATCGTGACCTGGCTGAAGTCGGACGCTTAACCGACTGCGCCACCCAGGCGCCCCTATATTAGATCTTTTAAAAACAGGGATAAGGGTGCCTGGGTGGCTCAGTCAGTTGAGCATCCAATTTCAGCTCAGGTCGTGATCTCACAGTTCACGAGTCTGAGCCTTGTGTTGGGCTCTGTGCTGACAGTGCAGAGCCTGGAGCCTGCTTCAAGTTCTGTGTCTCCCTCTCTCTGCCCCACCCCTGCTCATGGTCTGTGTCTCTCAAAAAAAAACAAACATTAAAAAAAAGTGATAAAAGATATTATGAGACAACAAGGAAACTTGGATGTGGACTAGTTATTAGATATTAGGAAATTACTGATTCTCTTAAATACAGTATTATGGTTTTAAATAATATTCCTTAAAATGTCCTTGTTTTTAGAGGATACAAATTGAAGTATATGGTTGATAAGTGTAATGTCTGTAATTTACTTTTAAATAATTTCAAAAGAAAGAGATAAAGCCAATATAGCAATGTTAACAACTGTAGAACCTAGTTGACAAGTCCATGAGTGTTCACTGTACTCTTTGAACTTCTATGTATGAACATGTTCATTTAAAAAAAAAATTGAAGGAAAACACATGGAAAGATATTGTTAAATGAAAAAATATTCAAAATTGTATTTATACACCCCCCCCCCCAATTCATTGTATTGAAACCTAATCCCCAATGTGATGGGGCCTTTGGGAGATGATTAGTGGGGGTGGAGTCCTCATGAATGGGGAGACCCCATCTCTCTCCTTCTGCCATGCAAGAAACAGGAATGGGCTCTTGTCAAACACCAAATATGCTGGCACCATCATCTTGGACTTCCTGGCCTCCAGAATGGTAAGAAATAAATGTTTGATTTTAATCCATCCAATCTATTGTTGGATTTTTTTTTTTTTTTTTTGTAGCAGCCCAAACACAGTGTATAATTTTCTATAGAAAAATATACTAGAAGTTAGATTAGAATTTTTTTTAAGATTGAGTAACATTTCCTAATCAATTTATATCTCAAGACCTTTACAAAGTATGATACATCACAAATGATTCTCTATACATTTTATCATTTCTTAACAAAATAACCAGAAGATACACAGTGATAACTGTTAAGGAAGCTATTTCCCAGTCTCATCCCCAGAATTTGTGAAGAATCTTTTTCACTATGCTTCTCCCATCACTTAAAAGGATTATGAGGTAGGTAAAAAATTCATTGTATTGCTACTTAGTTATAAACTCTGCTAATATCAGGGGCTGGGGCTGGGGGGGTTGGAATTTAGGGGGAGAACCACAATAGAAGCATGCTCATTTAAAAAATATAAGGCCAGGGGTGCCTGGGTGGCTTAGTTGGTTGAGCCTCTGACTTTGGCTCGGGTCATGATCTCAAGGTTGTGGGTTCAAGCCCCGCATCCAGCTCTGTGCTGACAGCTCAGAGCCTGGAGCTTGCTTCGGATCCTTTCTCTCTCTCTCTCTGCCCCTCCACCCCACTCACACTCTCTGTCTCTGTCTCTCAAAAAGAAACAATACTTAAAAAAAAAAAAAAAAAAAAAAAAAAAAAACTTAAAAAAAATGTAAGGCTGAGGATAATAGTTGTGAAATCAAGACAATGATACATCTCTTTTGCAGGCAACTGTGTTTTAAATGCAACATGAAAGATATTAACTCCAAGACTTTTACCACTGGAAGTGACTTGACAGCATGTATCAAGTCTAAACACATACATTGTTATAACTTGACCCACCAATTCTATGTATAAAATGTAGCCTAAGGAACTAGTAAGATACTTTTTTTTTTTATTTGAGCACTGACAGTTGAAAATTGAAAACATCAGCTAATAGGAAATGGATATATCCATATAATGTACTGTATTTATTAGGGTGGATGTATACTATATTAAACTTAAAAATCAGGTTATTGAACAATGTGTATCACACAATCCTTTCAGAAAAAAACAACACATTTACATACCTACTGATACACCAAAAGACGTTAAAGGTTTTCTCTGGTAGTCAGATTACAGGCAAGTTTTATTTGATGTGTGTGTTTTATTCAATGAATGTATGTTTTTATATTCACAAAAAAATAATAAGGGAATCATTAAAAAAGTTTAACTGAAAAAGACTTTAAAATATCACAAAACCATCATACAACACTTATTTTTCAAATGGGATTATCTTTTTTTTTTTTGCTAAACTGTTTTTTGTAATTTTTCTTCAATAAACATGAAATACTGATATTATAAAAGTTGTTGAAAAAAGACTTGTACAGTAAAAGAAGCAAACAGTGTTTACAATTTGCCACCCCTTATTATTTTGAAGAGTCAACTCATGTTCTTAGTTCCTCCCATCATTGAAAGGTCCTACCTAGTATTTAAAAATATTGTAGATAAATTGTTTGTACTTGTGACTGCATGCTAGACTGGAAATGTTAACAAGAAAAGCAGTGTATTGGAACAGAATCAGGCTGACCTGGATTAAACTCTTAACTTCACCATTTAAGTTTGACTTAACCACGTAAATCCAAACTTAACAAAAAGTAAAGCACAGATTCCTAATGGAGGTTTTTTAAAGTCTGGGTACATATCAGAAAACTGCAACTTAATACTCAGCAAAATACACATTCCTTCTATTTCTATTTTACCCATTTCCTTTTGATATTCCAAAAGTTTTTCCTTGAATTAATCCAGATGATGGGAAACCTTTCCTCTCTTATTGGAGAAGGATTATTCTTTGACTGCAATAAAGCCAGCAAATTGATGGTTCTGTATACGATCCATGTTGAGAATGCTATTCACAATTTTACGCAAAGTCCTCTTTGTGAAAAGATCTTTCCTAGTTATGCTTAAGAAACTGAAGTTCTCTTAGACATTAAATTATGTAATTAATGCATTGGTTCCTTCTTTCTGATAGTTCCTATGATGTTTAGAGACAAATATGGATGCTTCTCTGTAGGAAGTATAGTACTTTTCTTTTTTTCTATCATGATTCATCCTATTATCTTTACTTCTGAAAATAGAGACATCACCCTCCATTTAAGAGGTTTTGGGAATTAGATATCAAAGTGGTTACCACAGTGCCTGGCCAGTGTTAAGAACTCAAAAATAGTAAGTTTCACATGCTAGGCTCTGGACTTGTAAATAGCATGGTTCTGGCTTGCACAAATGCTTTAGAAAACTCAACACATTCCAAATTCCTTTTGAGACAAAGGAAATGACCAAAAATGAACTAATTTCAAAACTGGAATGAATAATGAAGTTACCTCCAATAGAGAGGGGCAAAAGAAACTGGAGCACAAGCCTGGAGTTAATTTGTTTGCGGCCTCATCTATCTGAAGTGATACACAACCTAACACAGCTTAGTAGGTTGCTTTTCCTTCATGTAAAAATGAACCATCAGGGCGCCTGGGTGGCTCAGTAGGTGAAGTGTTCAACTCTTGATTTTGGCTCAGGTCGTGATCTTGTGGTTTGTGAGATGGAGCCTGCTTGGGACTCTGTCTCCTCTCTCTGCCCCTCCTCCCGCTCATACTCTGTCTGTCTCAAAATAAAAAATAAGCCATCAAACAAATACAATTTCTATTTACAAGTAACTTGAATAAATCGTATCTTTTGGATATACGGAATAATTTAGAACTTAATTTTTGAAAATTATAACGTACTTTGTATTGGGGTTGTTGAAAGAATCAGCAATGGAAGTGAGTAGAGCAGAAATTAAATAAAAGACAATCACCAACAAGTAAAACAGTTTGGGGGTATTATATAAGTAGCAAGAGTAAATTATATAAATAAAAACTCTTATCTTCTTTCATGCAGCAGAGGTATGTACATTATGCCACTGTAATAGTTGCATTGTTGTTGATTTTAGCTCATTCTTAATTTGTTTCTAAACTCCTGAAAACTTACCCACGTCACACAGGAAAATCTCACAGTTCATCAGTGCAAAAATTTTATTTCTTCTTTGTTTCCTCTTACCCTCCCCCACTTTACAAGATCTGAAATTTTACTTATTCCACAGCATCCTTTTTTTTTTTTAACATCTGTAATCAGTCATGTAAAACGTGAGGGAAAAAACCACTAATCAATTTAAAATCTCAGTTCCCGTCCCCATTGTTACAGTAAATTTAGGATAAGTCTACAGCATTCACTTACTTTAGCTGGTTCTGATACTGAGGCATACTTTTTTATTTGAGAATCAACACCTAAAGACTTGGCTAACTGTACAGCATTTAAATCGTCACTGATAAGTGTCCCAAGAGCCACAAGGAGTCTAAAAGTGGCTTCGAGGTCTTGTACAACTTCCAAGACTGTGCTAATTACTGACAAGCACTGAGCTTTCCCTTCAATGTTATGGTCTTTATGAAAACAAACAGAATAGTTCAGGGTCAATGTAGCCAGAGCAATGTGAATGTTCTTATTGCTCCCTGATTTCAGTTCTATTGCATGTGACATTAGAGATTCCCTTTGGGACATCATGAGCTTTTGTCCTGCCTGGCCAACAAAACAATTGCAAAAAGTCCTCAGAGCAAGCAGCTGGTTTGCCGGCTTTCCTTTAGGGTTCAGAAGACTGATAAGATGACTGCTGAACTGAGCCCCTTCCTTTTCGTTGCAGAAGTTCTCGTTCACGCTGGGATGTTTAATTGACAACCGAAGAATGTCAAGTGCAGGAAAGACAATATCTGTTAAAAAGAAAAATTCATTAATGTTTATAAAACCCCAGAAAATTCCTATGACTGTTACTCAATTTTCAGAATCTTATTTCATTAACACATGCTCATTTTAGAAAATGTTAAAGCCATGTGCGTGCTTTATGTAATATATATATTTCTAAAACTTTTGTTAACTGATTTTTCATTTTTATAGGGACTGGATTTATTGCTATGAGATCACATACACTTTAAAAATAATTTAAATGGGCTATCAAACAGCCTGACACATATGGAGTACTCAATATATCCTTGTGGAATGAATCGTGTAATGTAGGATGCTTTAAAAAATCCTACAAGACCGAAGAGTTGAAGAAGAAAAGCTTTTTACAGAATTCCAGTTGACAAATGCTAATAGCATGCTTACAGATTGGTGGAGAGCTTTACATTCAAAAGACTGGGCAGACACCATCTGAATGTAGCCACTCAATAATCTTCTTAACATCACTAAAAATAAGGAATCCAGAAATTATATGCCCTATGATATAAAGATAGTATGTGGCATCATTTATAAAGGATATTCACTTAAAAAAAAAAAAATCTATTGAACCAGGATCTAATTATGTCTAGCAGGAACTGTAGAGACAGTGGAACACATTAAGTGAACCCCAAATCCAAAATATGGATATTTTGTGGGACAAATTATTTTTCTTCTCTAATCAACAGCATGAAAAAATAATAAGGGAGAGGACACTTTTGGAATTTAAAAGGTTTTAAGTGAGTTAAAACAAAATTATAGCAAAGGTTTGTAGCCTGGGGTTAATAGGTCACAAAACATCTCTTGGATGGCTTGCCGGGATCCACAGATGCTCTGAAATAGTATACGAAATGGTACATGCCATGATACATGCCGTTCCTTTCAGATTCTCGTAAGGGCATGTGACAAATCAAGACTATGAATTACAGGGGTGTGGTGAGTCCTTTTTGTGAAGTTTCTCACAATGTGAATAACAAGTACCCAGGGTAACTTTTACTCAATCTGGAAATACCAGTAATATTGACAGAAATGAACAGACATACTTTGTTTTCTAATTACATTTAAAAAAATGTTTTTAGTGCTTTTTTGTTCATTTTTGAGAGATGGAGACAGAGCGTGAGCAGGGGAGGAACAAAGAGAGAGGGAGACACAGCATCTTAGTCAGGCTGTAGGCTCTGAGCTGTCAGCACAGAGCCCGATGCAGGTCTCGAACCCACGGACCGTGAGATCATGAGCTGAGCCAAAGTTGGAGGCTTAACTGACTGAGCCACCCAGGCACCCCTCTAGTTATATTTTAAAGACCGTTTCCATACCTTCAGGCCAGTAAATAGCTTTCCACAGAATCTGAAGTTGCTGGGCTGTGGGTTTTTCTGAAGAATTATTACATATTAGAGACAGTATCTTTTCAAGAAGTATCAAGTCATCCTCCGTTAACTTCTTCTCTTCAGATGCAGCTCCATTAAGTTCCTTCAGTTTACCTAGAACACAAACCCAGACTTTGAAAATTCTCTAACTTTAATTAGCCAGATGTAATACAAAAGTGCCAAAATTTTCTATAAGAGAATTCTACCACACACCATGGGGAGGTGAGACTTTTCATGGCAATATCAAAGACCGTCAAATAAGGGTAAGGCCTGGGAGTATTTTTAAGTTGAGCCCATTATAGAAAAATGAAAGGTTACTGTGGTGATTTTTATTTTACTTATTATTTTCTAAGATCTTATGAGGCTTTCTGCTTCAAGTGAGTTTTAAAGTAGATACTTGTAATCATTTTGGCTTTCAAAGCAGTATCATCCTTATAACCAACTATAAGTCAATCCTCTATATTCTCAAAGAAAAATTTATAACAACTTTTGGCCAACTTATGTTACTTCTATGATTGTCAATGAAATAACTGAAGAGTTAAATGTCTGTGTATAATATTTCATTTATTGACTTAGTTCCATATGCATATTTGACGTTACTTTAAAAACCTTTAATGCAAATACTGCCTTTTGTCACCATATTTACATTTCATGAAACAATTTTTTTAAGCCCTTTACCTGCATCTTCAATATTAGCATCCTTGTCATCACTAATGCTACTTTGAGTCATCCAACACTGCTTCCTCAAGAATCTTTTTTTTTTTTTTTCTTTCTTTTCCGGTAATTTCTATTCCCAACAGAGGGCTTGAACTCATCACCATGAGATCAAGAGTCTCATGTTCTACCAACTGAGCCAACCAGGCATCCCATCAAAAATCTTATAAAGAATAAAAAAGCTCAAGTTCCCATCACAAAAAGCTTAAATTGTCCAAATTTACAGATTTTTATCAATCATAACTGGAAACTTGACCTCTTTCACTTTCCTTTGGCATTAAAAATTTTAACACTAACAGAATATTGAAAACAAAGTTTATTTTAAGGGATGCAAAAGGAAGAGAATGTGTATTGTTCAAAATAAGTAAGAAAGTACTTACTAATGATTTTTATACAGGTAGTATGAAAGTTAATTCTGATCAAAACACCCATATCTCATACTGAGATGTATATGTTATCTTATCTCAATTAATTCTCATGAGGTAGTAATGGCAAACAGAGCTAGTAGTATTTAGTCCAAAGCCACCTGCCATTTTATTTTGAGAGAAATGAGTTAACAGAAAAAGCTATCAAAGTCAGCTGGCAGTTTCATTTTTAATGGGCAATCTGAACAGCCTTTTATTATGATTTCTAAAGGCCACTAATTTTTTAAAGGCATAATCTTTATTTTTAAGTGCTTTACTCATTCATTTTCATTATTTTCTTTTCCTGAAAACATTAAGAGCTTAGGGGATGGGATTTAGATTTCACCTTTAGTTTTTTTTTTATCAATAAAAGCATCATAAAGCATTAACCTCATATTTGTATAAGGCATCTTGCAAGTATTAAGCGTCCATTATGAGACCGCGTATTTGTAGTAGACACAGTGGTGTAATAACAGAAGTCTCTGTCACGTAAGCACCCAGTTCCTAGCTCATGTGAGGAGAACAGCCTTGACTGCACTACACAGAAGTCTATGGATATGTGAAAAAACTTTTTAATTAAAATGCACTTACCTAATATTTGTGTAGGGTTTGCCTGGTCAAAAGTGACAGCCTCTTTTTTAGGGAAATAAATATTCACCGTCTTAGATGCAGCTGATCGGTAGGCACTATTGCCTATTCACAGAACAAACGATGATGAAAAACATAAAGAATAATAAAAAATGAGATTTTTTTCTAACTCTATGACTTTGTTTTTACAATTATTGAGATACATAACTATTCAGTGCATGCAATAAAACAAATACTTCAGAAAAAAGAAAGAAAAATCGTAAGATTTTATATACTATTTATATTTGTTGACATAATAAATTTTAGTTTCTGGAATGGGAGCTTAAATGTAAAACAAAGCCTCTCCATTTCATATTCTCTACATCTCTCATACTTTAAAAGTTTTTTTTAATTTAATTTTTTTTTTTTTTTAAAGAGAGAGAGAGCATGCGCAAAGAAGAGCAGAGGGGGAAAGAGACAGAATCTCAAGCAGGCTCCACGCTCAGCATGGAGCCCAACACGGGGCTCGATCCCATGACCCTGGGATCATGACCTGAGCCGAAATCAAGAGTCAGACACTTAACTGAGCCACCCAGCACTGTTAACTTTAGACTCTTTTATAATGCAATAGGTACAGCTGACGATTACTAAGCATTTATTCTGTATAAAGTGATTTACATATATTGTCATTTTAAGCTCTTAACAACTCCAAGAGGTAGATATTACTTCAACTTTACAAATGAGAAAAACAGAGGCACAGAAACAGAGTAATTGGCTCATAGTAAAACAGGTAGAAAGTAGTGAAATTGAGATCTGAATTGAAGCATTCTCGTCCACTATGATCTACTTCAAAACTACCAGCCAGTGTTACTTTTGCAATGAAAAAATAGTTTACAAAAATCATATACCAAGTTAGTTCTTAAGTAGAGTGCCGGGTTTATAAGTATACATTTTATTATGGTCAAGAACATATGTGTCATACATATATTATTCTCTTGTAGAAAATAACAAGTAGGGGAAAATATATGTCAAAGAGAGCTGTCAAACTTGCAAGAGGTTTACAGTTTAGTTCTGCATTTTACTAGCAGCCCTTACAAAGGAAAGCAGGTCTGCCTGTATTCAACAATGATGAACAAGTAAGATGTGTCAGACTCTGGGCTAGATACTAAGAATAAAAAGAAAAATTAATTGCTTAGGAGAAGGCCAAATAGCATAGGCCTAAATCACAAAATCAGATTTGTTTTGTAAGTCCTGTTAAGCAGAATAATATTTAGCATAGTGACTAAAATTCTCAATACAGTAAGAACAAACAAAGGAGAGAGAGGAATAAGCTCAGTTTTTATAAGGGTAGTGAGAAAACCTGACCTATAAGAGCAGAATAGCAGTTTTCAATCCTGGCCACACATTAGAATCACATTATAAGATTATAAAAACTACCCTTGCCAAGGCCCCAACGCACAGCAGTAACAGACCAAGTGAACATCTCTGGGGATGAGGTTGAAGTACTTTTTTAAAGTTTCCTACGTGAGTTAAATATGCACTATGACACAATTCTGAGAACGCTCTAAAAGCCAGGTCAAGAAGTTTGGTCTTGATCTACTATATGAAAAGTTCTCTAGCAACAAAAGGGAAGAAGAAAAGGAAATGAAAAGTATGTACCTGTAAATGGATCAGCTCCAGCCATGGTAGTCCCCATACTGGCAGACCCTGGCACATAACGACCACTGCCTAAAATGCAATTAATATATCTAGTAAGCAAAGGTAACTGCAAATTATAAAGTTCAAAATGTTGCTCTCTACACACGATAACTTACTGTCATTAGGAGTCACACCTTAGAATGGCATCTTTTTTAAATTTTTTTTTTAACGTTTATTTATTTTTGAGACAGAGAGAGCATGAACGGGGGAGGATCAGAGAGAGAGGGAGACATAGAATCTGAAGCAGGCTCCAGGCTCCGAGCTGTCAGCACAGAGCCTGATGCGGGGCTCGAACTCACAGACTGTGAGATCATGACCTGAGCTGAAGTCGGACGCTCAACCAATTGAGCCACCCAGGCGCCACTTTCTTTTTAAAATTTTTAATGTTTATTTTTTTGAGAGAGAGAAAGAGAGACAGAGCTTGCGTGGGGGAGGGGCAGAGAGGGAGACACAGAATTTGAAGCAGGCTCCACACTCTGAGCTGTCAGCACAGAGCCCGATGCAGGGCTTGAACTCATGGACCATGAGATCATGACCTGAGCCAAAGTCCGACTCTTAGCCGAATGAGCTACCCAGGCACCCCAGAATGGTATCTTTATATATATAATAAATGGGCTGTAAATTTAATACAGAAAAATGTTGAAAACAGTACCTGACATATAGTTGGTGCCAATAATTGTGAGACTTAAAATTCTCAAGTTACAAAGTAAACATTAGATGCCTTATACATTATAATTACAGAAGCTAATGAAGTGAAAAAGCATTAGTGGATTGGAGAGAAGAAATTACAAGGTTTCCATAATGAAATGTGAATGTGGGGCACTTGGCTGGCTCAGTTGGTAGAGCATGCAACTCTTGATCTTGGGTTGTAAATTTGAGCCCCACATTGGATGTAGAGATTACTCAAAAAGAAAATCTTAAAAAAACAAAAATAAGAAAAAAAATAAATGTGAATACCATCCTACTGAAATAGAGACAGAGGATTAACTAGCACATAGGCAAAAAACAGATTATATAAGATTTAGAGATGGTATGAAAATAGCTCTGTCACACATCTGAGATCCTACTTGTGGATGTCTCATTGAAAATACAAAGAAAGGAACATGAGAAACAAATGTAGAGAAAGAATCAGCAGGATTTGAAGATGTTCAGAGTCCTGGGTCAGCCTTTATAGGATGAATAAAGATAAGCTACTGTTCTAACCCCTCCGAATTTAATATCTAGGAGTTGGTACAATGGGTGTAATACATACAGAAAAGCAAACAAAACAAAAATGAAAAACAAAAACTGCAGATGTAAATAGATTAATTAAAATAATGAAGAACACAGAATATGAGGCTTTGAGTTTTTACTAATATGCTAGCTAGCAGGCTAAGCATCTTATGTTTATATATGCATTTAAATATTAATTAGGTACTATTATTATTAACAATATTTTACAAAAAGGCTAAATAACTTGCCCAAGGCATTAATTATGAGGCAAAGTAAATCTACACTTGTTATTATTATTATTATTATTATTCATTTATTTTTAGAGAGAGAGAGTGAGTATGCAAGTAGGGGGCAGGGGTAGAGGGAGAGTGAGAGAATCTCAAGCAGACTCCACATCCACTGTGGAGCCCAACACAGGGCTCAATTTCATGACCCTGAGATCATGACCTGAGCCAAAATCACGAGTTAGACGCTTAACTGACTGAGCCACCCAGACATCCCAATCCTACACTTTTCTAAATGTGGTTCTCCAACAACCTGAAGGAGTCACCTATTCAATATGTAGATTTTCAGGGTCCACCCATAACAGCCTAGTGGTTCTCCAAACTGGCTTCACTGTAGAAACTGACAGGGAGCTTTTGAAAGTACTTAATAGCAAACCACAGCAAAGAACATTTAATCAGAATCCATGGGTGAGGGATCAGGGCATGAGTATTTTTAACCTCCTCACCAATCTAGTATATCAGAATATCTCTGTGTGAAGGACCTTTTGATAATTTAAACAAGCATCCCAGATGATTCTAATTGACATTAGAAGTTTGGGAACCACATAAATAAGGGGAAAAAAAAAAAGAGAATGAAGACTGACCTTAAGTCATAAGCTAGATGGGGAAAACTCTTGGCCCCAGTGCTACTGGTAAAATTGGAGGAATGTATACTAAAATCTACCGAGGGCTTAAATACAGTCCAGGCATTCTGCTAAACACTTTACATGTACCATACCATTTCATTTCCCTAACATCTCAATATGGTTATCTATTTTTTATAATAGTGTGGTTCAGTTATCCTAATTCCATAATTCTCTTGGATGTTTAGTATGCTATCTTGCATATTTCCATAATCATTGCATCTTCTGAGTTACTGACATTATGCAACAGTGAGACATACTCCAGCTATGATGGCCCCAGGAATTCTCTTGATTTTGTTGGTATTGTTCGAAGCTTGGTATGTTCTTTCTGTTCCAAGAAAAAGCTGCTAATGAGATCCGGGAACTATGATGTTCTAAGTTTTAGGGCATCACTATGTCTGAATAAGTCATCATCTTATCTACGCTTCAGATCGTTACTACTTTTTCAAATTGCATTATGTCATCAAAGATTTCCTTAACAGCCACTGTGCCATCACAACATTTAGCTTGATCTTGATAGGTGGTTAGTGCAGTTTACTGGTTATCAATGCACAGGGTGCAGCTACGTGCAACTGGGCCACCAATTCATTCACTGGAGAGAAGAAGCTCACTGACAGCGATTCACAAATTCATGACAGTGACCAAAGGTTGTGTGCTGCTCCAATTTATGGTTTAGACACGACTGTATCTTGGCAAGGCCAGTGGATACCATAAATGCCAAGGATCTCTTCCCAAATTTGGTCTATTGTCCAGGAACTCTGGCTGAAGATCCAACCACAGCTTCATAAAATATATCAAAAACTGTTCTGAAAACAGAGACTTCTTCAGCTGCACTTAAGTCCAAGTTTGGCAATTATTTTCCCAGTAGTGTTGATGCTGAGGCATGCATACCTTGGTAAATAAAGTCACTTTGAAGAGATACACCAACACTTCCAGGGCATCACGAAGGCCATTAATAACAGATTAGAAGACTAATCCTGGGTAGCTGGGTGGACTGTCTCCTTCATTTGCTAAGGCAAAATATGCCCAGACAGACTTCTTGACTGCACCGCTCCATCCAATATCAGGGACTCACATGGCTCCTTCTTGGCTTGTGATCGGTAGGATCTCGCCAGTAATAGCAATCATGCTGTGTCTTGGTTGGTGGGTTCCCCTATTATCTAATTTCACAGATAAAAAAAATAGGCTCAGACAGGTTAAGCAACTTGCCAACTTCTCATAGCAAGTAAGTGGTAGAGCCAGATTTTGAACCAAGGTCTATCTGACTCTAAAACCTATGCCCTTACTGACTCTTGCTCTCCTTGCAGGAAGGACCACTGGAGAAAACGATGAGTTCTAATAATATGCTATTTAAAAGTCATGAGGAAAACTACAAAATACTCCAGGAAAAGGCAAAAATTAGAAGTTAAAGAAAAGGAGATCCATCAAAATTAGGAATATAGATAAGGGAATTATTAATAATTGGATGATATCTCCAAAATGTAAAGCCATACAATGCAAAATGTTACACAGTAAGTGAAAAAAGATGTACTTATTGAAACTGCATCCCACCTGTAAAAGGATCTGCCGCAGGCAGCGTGTTAGCAGATCCTGATGAAGACCCTGGAACATACCGACCACCACCTGTGCGTGCAAACAAAGGAAAAGCTGAAGTATGACAGAATTTAAAAAAGAAAAAAAAATTTTAACGTTTATTCATTTTTGAGAGAGACAGAGTGTGAGCAGGGGAGGGGCAGAGAGAGAGAGAGACAGAGAGAGAGAGAGAGAGAGAGAGAGAGACAGAGAGACGCAGAATCCGAAGAAGGCTTCATGAAGGCTCTGAGCTGTTAGCACAGAGCCCAATGCGGGGCTCGAACTCATAAACTGTGAGATCATGACCTGAGCTGAAGTCGGACGCTTAATCGACTGAGCCACTCAGGCTCCCCAAGCCAGAATTTTCAATCTCAAAAACGGCACAGTGCTTACATTAGAGGACTCTAAGCTTGGAGAAAAAACAAAAGAGCAAAGCCATCACATGACAGAATAACAAATTAGAAGCCTTACAGTAGGAAAAGACTACTAAGAAATTAACATTTCAGTGATTCTCCAAGTTTTGTCTTTATTGCTGTATTATATCTTAGCTTGTGCACTTAAATATTAAAATCACTAAAAATTCAAATATAAAAGGAGAAATTACAGGTGGTCTCTAACCTAAATAATATACACATATAATCAGTTGCTGTTCCTATACAAATTCACTAGAATTCCCACTGTTCCTGTTGCTAACAGAACCACAGTCATCAAATGGTAATCTTTTAAAGAACCCCTGAGTTCATTAACTCATGTGGCAAATAGCGCAGATCCAGCAGAGAATAAGATTGCTTGTATCCACTGAAGCTTACAACCTACTGGAGAAGAGAATTGAAAGGTGATGAGTGACACAAAGGAAAGAGATTTCCACTTACACTTTTACAAATGTGTGGTGTGTGTGAGTGTATGTTTTGTTAGTATCTCTAGGAAACTAATCAGAGGCATCTACAAAAAGATATATGTGAAAGATATATATAAAAAGATGCTTATAGTTTCAGAAGAGCAAAAAAAGCCACAGTTATTAAGATTTCCAAATGGAGCCAGCTGCTCTAATTTCTGCCTTCTGCTCCACAAAACAGCTTACACAGGACTATAATTATGTGTTCAGTCTTTTGTACTACAGTCTGAAATTCCACCAACAGAATACCCAGACAATAAACACAGGCTTTTTTTTCCTGTCAAGTGCAACTACTGGGAGGGGTTACATTATTTAGATTCAGTAGCAAGTCAGTCTGATAATTCTGTTTAAGTCAACATGCAGGTTGACATTCGCTTTATTAGGTGAGTGGGCAAAAGAACGAGAAGGAGAGGAGATAGTTTAGGAGCATGAAGTATGTGAAAGAAGAAGAAAAAAAGATCTACATAAGGTCTTAGTGCAGGAAGGGATATGGAATCTTTATAAAACAAGAGCACTAGCACATGAAAAATGACAACACGAAAACATTAACAATAAAGTGCTAATTTCAGAATTTTATTTAGAGCTGGCCCTTGTACCTAAGAAAAAAGGAAGCATTTTATTGTCTCCTGTACCATGGTCTCAGTTCCTGGGACCCAAAACTAAGGTGAGTACAATTAGTATTATAATTCATTTCCTATGAATCAGGACTCAGACTAATACTACTAGGATTATCATTTATGGACTGGTCTGAGAACCTAATATCATTTATAACATTTTAGATACTGTATACTATGTTATGAACGACCGACTTAAAAATCAAGATGTGGAATACAAATCACATGTAAACTAAAACTACCCACAGTTCAGTGGCGCCTAGGTGGGTCAGTCGGTTAGGTGACTGACTTTGGTTTCAGCTCAGATCACAATCTCATGGTTTGTGAGTTCGAGCCCCACGTCAGGCTCTGTGCTGACACCACGGAGCCTGTTTGGGATTCTGTCTCTCTCTCTTTCTCTGTCCCTACCTTGCTTACTCTCTCTTTCAAAAATAAATAGGGGCGCCTGGGTGGCGCAGTCGGTTGAGCATCCGACTACAGCCAGGTCACGATCTTGCGGTCCGTGGGTTCGAGCCTCGCGTCGGGCTCTGGGCTGATGGCTCAGAGCCTGGAGCCTGTTTCTGATTCTTTGTCTCCCTCTCTCTCTGCCCCTCCCCCGTTCATGCTCTGTCTCTCTCTGTCCCAAAAATAAATAAACATTGAAAAAAAAAAATTAAAAAAAAAAATAAAAATAAATAAATAAATAAATAAATAAATAGGGGTGCCTGGGTGGCTCAGTTGGTTAAGCATCCAACTTCAGCTCAGATCATGATCTTGTGGTCCATGGGTTCAATCCCCATGTCAGGCTGTGCTGACAGCTCAGAGCCTGGAGGCTGCTTTGGATTCTGTGTCTCCTTCTCTCTCTCTGCCTCTCCCCTGCTCATGCTCTGTCTTTCTCTCTCAAAAATAAAAATAAGCAAACAAGCAAACATAAATAAATAAACATTAAAAAAAAAACCCACAAAACAAAAAACTACCCATAGTTCAGTCCTAGATTTATGCCCAACTAACCAATTTAGCCTTGTGTGGAAAAAAAAAAATTCTATTTACTAAGGTTCACCAAAACAAGTATTTTTAAAAAGAGTCACTATATAAGGTAACTTCCAGGTTTATTTTCATTTCAAATGACTGAAGTTTCATAATTTTATTTAGTTACAGTGTGGCTATATTTTTGAAAGTGAGCAATATAGAATTGTTTCTATAAATACAGAATTACTATATAATTTGAGGTTTAAAATATGATTTAAAGTAAAAACCTGCTATAGATCTAAGATCTTCATTTTAATTTAAACAGCTTATGATAACAGATGTTTAAATACACTTAAAAAAAATTAACCAATGAATTAAGCACAGAAGACTTAATATAAACCGTAAACTTACCTGTAAAAGGATCTGAAAAACTGGTGTTCCCAAGTCCTAAGGTTTGACCTTTCGTGTTATCAATAATAAATTTAGCCACTTGATCCAAAAACATGGGATTCAAATCATTCTTCTGTAAGAAGTTGTATGCAGTTAACCAAGGATCATCACTGACGTTATATGGCAATTTATACGATGGTCCACCTTCATTGACATCAATTGAGAAAACATAATCAAACTCCTTCAACAGGAATACAAAAAGGAGATAAATGATTACTAACTTATCTGTTCATATTAATGGCATATATATCACAGATCTTATGTGTCCTTTGTTTTATAAAGTTATAATAAATATTATATTTATTTATAACAAATATATTTATATAAACATTTTATAATAAAATTATAATCCTTAAACTTTCTCCAAAGTGCAATGTTACAATCTTCCACTTGGCATGTGATGATTGATAGCAACCATCTGCATATGCTGCAAGGTCAGTACTTCACTGGGGATGGAGGAGGGGAATGTATTACAACTACACATAAATTCTAAGGCCAAAGGAAGGTTTCCAACTGGTTGATCTCAAGGCCAGAAGTATTAGCTGTTACCATGCCCCACTCAGCAAAACATGCTGGTGTTATAAGCACTGCCACACAGGGGCCCTCATGTCCTGCCAAGTTAAATATAACGAGGCAGAAAGCATTGGCTGGAAGGTGGCACAGAAGCTCCTAATCCAAAAGGGTTGGGAACAGTTTACTCACAGTAAGTACCAAAAGACAAATAGTGTCTAATGTATCAAATACGGAAAAAGATTTTTTAAAAGTCAATTTCAAGGCAGGGAAAAGAGAGAAGCCTCCCCAGAGAAATGTATTTTTAAGTGGCAAAACACCAAAGAAAATTGTATTAGCATGGAGAAAAGGGAAAAGAAAACCTTTGTCTAATGCTTTAAGATAATGGTAATTAGATGGGGCGCCTGGGTGGCGCAGTCGGTTAAGTGTCCGACTTCAGCCAGGTCACGATCTTGCGGCCCGTGAGTTCGAGCCCCGCGTCAGGCTCTGGGCTGATGGCTCAGAGCCTGGAGCCTGTTTCCGATTCTGTGTCTCCCTCTCTCTCTGCCCCTCCCCCGTTCATGCTCTGTCTCTCTCTGTCCCAAAAATAAATAAACGTTGAAAAAAAAAAAAAAAAAAGATAATGGTAATTAGAAAGTAGAAATTGACATACTTTTCCTTCATATAAAACTTTTCCAGATGTTTGCTGATTAGCACCAGATGAGCCAACAACATCACCAATTTTTATCCACCTCCCTTCACTAACACTCCACTGATAGGCTTCGACTTTCTCCCCATCTTTGATTAGACGAGTCTGTCCTTCTCTAGTACCTTAAAATAAAAATGTTAAGAATCAAAAGTAGAAAAGCAGAGTAAAAATGAAAGACACAGATTAAAAAATCTTAACTTTATGTATTTGGTTTAACTGGAAATTTTATTAAAAGGCTCCATCAGTTAAGCATCTGGGATTTGGTTTTGCTCCTCAGATCAAGATCTCATGGTTTGTGAGTTTGAGCCCCATGTCAGGCTCTGCACTGACAGCACAGAGCCTGCATGGGATTCTCTCTTCCTTTCTCTCTGCCCCTCCCCCACTCATGTGTGCACTCTCTCAAAACATAAACACTAAAAAAAAAAAAAGTTACTCTACTGGAAAGTGTCTCAAAATACAATAATGGTTAAAAGTAACCTTTATTAAATAAAGGAAAGAAAAAAAGGTGTATTTCCATTAGAAAGTAGCTGGCCCACTAAAAATAAGTTTTATTACTATTTTCTGACAACACTTTCATTTTAATAAACGACTCTCCATTTTTCCAGCTGCTCAGGCCAAAAAGTATAGAAGAGTCTGATTCCTCTTTCTCTGAATCCCATGGCCAAACCCTTAGCAAATTCTATCAGTTCTTTTTTTTTTTTTTAATTTTTTAACATTCATTTATTTTTGAAAGACAGAGAGACAGAGCACAAGCAGGGGAGGGGAAGAGAGAGAGAGACACAGAATCTGAAGCAGTCTGCAGGCTCTGAGCTGTCTGTCAGCACAGAGCCCGACACAGGGCTCGAACCCACTAACTGTGGTTACCTGATGATTGCCTGAGCTGATGTTGGATGCTTAACTGACTGAGCCAACCAGGTGCCCCTCTATCGGTTCCATCTTCAAAAAAGGTCAAAAAAACTATCTATTCTATCTCCATTGCTACCCAATGCTACAAGCCACCAACGTTTCTCGGCTGGACTGATTTAATGGCCTTCTACTCCTGCCCTGGGGCTCCCTACAGTCTATATTCAATCCAGTAACCATAAAAATTCTTTCAAAGGTTAAAGTGTCCCTGACACTCCTCTGTTCGAGACCTTTCAATGACTTCCCATCTCTCTTGATCAAGGCCTAAGTCCTTGGAGTAGTGTACAAGGCCAAATATATCATCCCCTCTGTCTTCACTTTGCACTTCTACCCTCAACCCATCTCTGGACTTTAGCCCTGGAGTCTTTACACTGGCTGTTAATTCTGCCCATGACACTCTTCACACAGATGTTGGCAGGATTTACTCCCTTGCCTCCTTAAGAACTTTACTTGAATGTCACATTCTCAGCAAAGCCTTCAGTGGCAGAAATAGGCAGCTGTCCTCCAGAGATTCACAACCCTACTCCATAGGGTAGAGATGTAGCTGTGGCTACAGCCAGGTGCAGTGTCTAGATGCCACTTACTGAGAAATGGTGTGTGGAATCTGAATGGGTGTGCTATGTGCCAGTTCTAGGCCTAGTCGATCTTCCTCTAACCTCCCCTTTTATTCTGTCTGATGGCTGAATGTCTCTACCCAAGAAGCCCTTGGAAGCTACATGGTGATGGTGGTTTCCATCCCCAAATGACCACAAGGAGAAAAACTGCTCTACAAACATGCTCAAGATGGGGTGTGTGGGTGGCTCAGTTGGTTGAGCAACCAACTCTTGATTTTGGCTCAGGTCACGACCCCAGGGTCATGGGATCAAGTCCTGCATTGGGTTCCCACAGAGTGTGGAGGCTACTTAAGATTCTCTCTTTCCCCTCTGCTCCTCTCCTCTGCTCATGTGCACACTCTCTAAAATAAAACAAACAAACCCCAGAAACAGATAAAAATTCCCCAAACATACCTAATATACCATGTCATCAGGTGAACTTTGAATGTGCAACAAATAAACTCTTGTATTAAGTCAGTGAGATTTTAGTTTATCTATAATAGCAACTAATGCTATACCAAATATTATATATTTCCTGAACACTGTATTTAAAATTACAAAACACCCAACTCCTGCTTTGTTTCCCATAGTACTTATCACTATCTGACATACTTATATATTTACTTATTTACTTTTTAATTATGTGTCTCCTATAGAGTATAAATTTGTAAGAACAGAGATATTTGTAACCTTTTATATTTGCTGTATTCCCCAAAGCTTAGAACAATGCCTGGCACACATTGGGCACTTAGGAAATACTTACTGAATATGTGTGTGTGTGTGTGTGTGTGTGTGTGTGTATACAGTGACAAAAAGACTACATTTTTGCAAAGAATTGTAAGAATATTAAAAACATGACAATACGATACATTAGTTCTCAAACTTCTGATTTTAAGATCTCCTTATAATAGTCATGAAAGTTACTCAGAAGCCCAAAGAACTTTTTTTAATGTAGGTTATATGAATTGACTTATTGGATTTGAAATTAAAAATAAAGAGTAAAAAAAACTCACTTAATGGAAAACAATAATAGATCTATTACATATTGAATAAATAATATGAAAAATAAGAATAGCTTTAGAAACTTACTGAGAAGACTGACATTGTTTTGTATTTATAAATCTCTTTATTGTCTCTCTTAATAGAAGACAGCTGGATTATCATACCTGCCTCTGCATTCAATCTGTTGTAATCTGTTGTTCTATTTCAAGTATATAAAGAAAATCCAACCTTACACAGATAACATAGTTGAAAAAGAAAAGACTAGTTTAACAGCTTTTTCAGAAAAATGTGAATATTCTACAAAGTAGTAGGTCTTTAAAGGTTACAATTTAGAATCTGCAACCATCAATGCATTTTTCAGGCTCTATTAAATACTAAAATGCACTGGTCTATCTTACAAGCTCCTGGTAATAAATACAAATTTTCCAAAATTTCAATATTCATTTGAGAGTTTTGAATTTCATCTTTGGCAATAAATACTGTCAGCTGTTTTCCTTAAAGTGACATGGTCATTTTGCTAATTTTCAAAAAAAGTCTTGCCTAAACCCAAGTTTAAATAACCATAGTTACTTCTTCTATGAATAAATATGGCACTCCATGAAAAGTTCAGCCCGCAATGCAAATGAATGTTTGTACTTATCCCAGAGACACCATGGTACTCGGGAGTACTTTATGTGTTGACATTTTGTCAACCAGAATATTAAAACAGACATGTAATAAAGCCTCGAGAGGTAGTAAATTAATTGTTAATGCTTCCTCAAGCACATTTTTATGGGCAAATGGTTTTCATTTTTTTTTAACTACAACTGCATGCCAGTGAAGAGCACAATAACTACCAGAACAGTCTGGTGTCACTGCCTTGATTTGTGTACTAAGAAGCCTGTGTTTGTTTGTTTGTTTGTTTGTTTGTTTGTTTTAACCAGCATTGCTTTTGGACCATAAGTTAACACAGACCATGTTAACATAGTGGAAAAGTCAAATAACAGCTTAGTATTATTAAATTAGTTGGACCTTAAGGACATCCTGAAGGAATCTCAATATTCCCAGGGGTCCATGTACCAGGTTCTAAGAACCAATGATATAATGGATCAGGGATATATCAAACACAAGATTTCATTTGAAATAACTACTGTCCTCTGGTTTAAACTCAAATGATCCCCAACTCATTAAGGAGACACTGCTGTCTTTGAACTCATTTTTATTTTTAGTCTATACAGTGTGTCTCAGGGAACCCAATCAACCAAAAGGTATTAAAGAAGTGACTTTTGTGTACCTATTATATACAAGTTAGGTATCAGGAGATGGATTTAAAACAAAAACGAAGATTCTTCTTTAAGGAGTTAAGCTCAAAATGTGACACAGAAAGAAGCAAGAATATGGTTTCTCATAATGGTTAAGTGTAAAAGTTCTAAAAAATCCCTATCTGGCAATGAGAATAACACTTAATGACTAGCAAAACAAACTTGTTTTTCTTATCATTCTAATTATTCCCAAAGGCAAACAGGGTAGTATTTTTTACTACTATATACACTGAAATATTTACCAGGTTCATTCAGATGTTCCCTCCCAGGAAGCTGCTCAGCATTAATGTCCCCTAAATCACCGGTTTTAGAATCAATGGTTGCCTGAGAGAGTTCTTTTTCAAAAGCCTTGATTTCCTCAGCACTTGCTGTCCGATCCTCTGATTCTGTAAACACTCTAATAATACCATCACTATAAGGAAAAACAAAGTGATCTGAAGTCACTGCCATATTGTATTAACATTATCCCACCTGAATGATCCAAAGCAAAAATAATCTGTATTTGTGAATATGAGAAACATTACTATGTATTTATGGCTGAGTAGAGAGAGCACTCTGCTGACTTCACATACTATCCTATGCTGCTTTCTAAAGCCATCTATAGGGTAGAAAAAGATTATTTAAGGGAAAAGTCACTGAGAAAAGACAGAGAAATATGTATCTAACACAATTTTGAATTCCAAGTTAGATATTTACCATCATAAAAATCTGGAGCTATAACATACAATTTAAGTCAATATTACATAGATACAAGAGTATAAAGAAGGGTAGTGGGTTATTTTATTTACAAAGGGCTCAACTAACCAACATAAAGCTTAGAAAATAGCAGATGCTCAGTATCTGTTCATTTGGGAAACACAGTCTGTGTTTCCTATGCCCCTAACCAGCAATGTAATCTCACTCAAGAAAAAAAAGCCTCACCTTAGACTAGATGGCAATCCCAACCTCTAGTCTTGGCACATGACTTCACTTCCACCATTTCTAAATTCTTGGGTAAGAGGCAAGTTGGCCACCTTCAAATGCACTAATCCTGCCCTGTTCTACAGAGAACTTTGTTTCTTATGTAACCTTTGACTGACAGGAACTTTACCCTTTCAAATTGTTTATTTTCTTTAACTTTAAATATGCTTAGGGGGAAAATAATTAAATCAACAAATCAACCCTTGACCCAGCCAAAATGTAAACTACCTCCGCTTTATTAGACCCACCACCCCTTAGAGGTTTTCCTTTCTTTCTTTTCTGCCTTCCATGCCAGATCCACCGGCTCGAGGGTGGTTCATCACCACTCGGACCTCAGAAATCTAAAACTGAGGTTGTCATCTTCTGCACCTAACCAATTCTCCCACTTTCCCCATTATATGAATGCAATCACCAAAAGCTTGAAGCTTTACAGTTTTCATTTATCCTCCTTTTGACAATCTTTCCTTTGCGATATCTATTATTTTGGCCTCTTGTCCATTGGCACCGTGGGGACAGTATTTCATAACATCACACCCCTACTACCGGAACTGCTTTCCAAGTTGCTTTCCTGCCATCACCACTAGTTAAATCCAACCTACATAGTTAATAATTCACAGGTTATGCTCTATTCATGTCACTTCAGTAGCTACAACCCTTTACTCCAAGCACAGACTCTAAAAGATACCTGGCATTCAAGGCTGTCCACGGTTATGCTCCACCCTACTGCCTTTACCACCTTACCAGTATCCCCCACTATTCCCTAGCATGAGTCTTCCACCACTTTCCTTCATCTGCCCCACAAATCACTTTCCTGGTCCTGCCACACCTTTACTTACACTGTTGTTGTTTTTTTTTTTTTTTTGACAGAAATTCTCATTTCCCTTCTTTCTCATTATTTTTCAACATTCAATTCAAATTTCCTCTTCTTCATAAAGGTTTCCCACACTAATCTCTACCTTCTCCAGTTTCTTTTGCATTCGACGTTCTGACTGCACAACTGGCAGAGCAATACTTTTGTACTGTATTATGTACCATTAATGTATAAAAGCTCTTATGCCTAATGCTGTTTTTTCAGTACAGAAATGTACTGAAATGTCTCCCAATTCACCTAAAGTTCCTTATGGCTTATCTCAGTGCACTCTTAACACCTACCAAAGGCCTAGACACATGATATTTATTGACTGACTAGAATATAAATACCTCGCACCAACCACAATGTCACCATTGGCTAGGACACAGCAGCACCATATAGACTGAGCTGGAAGTCGGATTGTCTGGGCACATTCCCCACGTTTCCAGATTCTCAGAGATCTGTCTTCTGCCGTTGTCACAAAATCTAAAATCAATATAGGAAAAACTAGTTTGAACAAATAAAATTAAGTACATTTATAAATATCACCTTTCTAGGGAGGCATAATGACTTTTTTAAACCCAAAATATTTTAAAATTATAGTTTTACATTTTATTTATTTGTTACTTATACCACAAAAACTTCAAAAATCATAATTTCTACATTCCACACCTTACATATTATGCACTTTGCACCAATAAATTATACAAAGTGTTTCCTCAAATACCCAAAACTATTTGACATTAACCATCTAGTGTGAATTGATATAAAGATGATCACACAATTTCTTCCTTTACAAGAAGATCCTTATGAAACATAGCTACTAAATTATTCAAGTACAGTTAGTAAACTGATTTCGGTAATGAGCCCTCCTACCCCCACCTCAAGAATGGGATGGAACAAGGTTCAATACAGAATTTTAAATACATGATATATGCTAATCTTACCTTTACAATTTGGAAAAACAGATATGCTATAAATATAGTTGGTATGTCCATAATATACTTCAAGACACTCGCCAGTGATTTGCCACCTTCTAATACTAGCATCATTTGCACAGGAAAGAAATTCTGTTTCACTCAAAATTGCTAAACCTCGTACACAGTCTTCATGCCCTATATGAAAAGAAAAATAATATGAACCAATAAGATGGATGATTTGACTGATGGATCTATGTATTTAACTAACATTATAAAACACATCAGGGTGCCTGGGTGGCTCAGTTGTTAAGCACCTGACTTCAGCTCAGGTCACGATCTCACAGTATGAGTCCCAAATTGGGTGAGCTCAAGACCCCCTTCAGATGAGCTTGAGCCCCGCTTCAGGTGAGCATAAGCCCCGCTTCATGTAAAACATGAGCCCCACTTCTCTCTCTCTCTCTCTCTCTCTCTGTCCCTGGCTCACTTGTGTCCTCCCTAAATAAACAAATAAATAAAACATATCAGTGAATAGTAATAACTGATTTGCAAGGCAGAGCAATTCATTTTTTTTCTGTAAAAAAGCCTGGTAACCAAACTTTGTATTTCAGATTTGGCAATATTTTTTATTACCGGTCTCTGGAAGTTATTTTACACTATCTTCACCAAATTATTTTCTACAACTCTCCAGAAATAAGATTCTAATCCCAACATTTCTTCATTTTTACCTGGCAATTCATTTTCAATTTTTCATCCTCAATAACAATAATTGGCAAGTATCATAGCATATAAAATATTCAAATATGACAAAAAGTTATGGCCTCTAAATTTCTTACCACATAAAACTGCGACTAGTATTTATAAAGTACTAAAAAAATTAAGAGAAGTTAATGGGAATGCAAGCTGGTGCAGCCACTCTGGAAAACAGTATGGAGGTTCCTCAAAAAACTAAAAATAGAACTATCCTACGACCCAGCAATTGCACTACTAGGGATTTATCCACGGGATACAGGTGCGCTGTTTTGAAGGGACACATGCACCCCATGTTTATAGCAGCACTATCCACAATAGCCAAAGTATGGAAAGAGCCTAAATGTCCATTGATGGATGTATGGATAAAGAAGATGTGGTGTGTGTATGTGTGTGTGTATATATATATATATATATATATATATATATATATATATATATATAATGGAGTATTACTTGGCAATCAAAAAGAATGAAATCTTGCCATTTGCAACTACATGGATGGAACTGGAGGGTATTATGCTAAGTGAAATTAGTCAGAGAAAGACACAAATCATATGACTTCACTCATACGAGGACTTCAAGAGACAAAACAGATGAACATAAGGAAAGGGAAACAAAAAGAATATAAAAACAGGGAGGGGGACAAAACAGAAGAGACTCATAAATATGGAGAACAAACTGAGGGTTACTGGAGGGGTTGTGTGGGAGGGGGGATGGGCTAAATGGGTAAGGGGCACTAAGGAATCTACTCCTGAAATCATTGTTGCACTATACACTAACTAATTTGGATGTAAATTTTAAAAAATAAAAAATAAAATCTTTAAAAATAAAAAAAAAAATCTTTAAAAATAAAATCCCAAAACAACAAAAAAAAAAAAAAATGAAGAGAAGTTAAATTATAAAAGATCAGTTATTTAAGACTTTGAAATAAAAACCAACATAAAAAGTAAACTTTAGAATATGCTGAGAGAGATTAATTTATCTGGGACCACACAACTAATGGAAAAGCTACAAGATTCATGTTTCCTGCCTCATAATCCTAGTTGTTTTGATTCAACAAATCCTAACTTCTCCCCTCTGATTTAACCAAAAAACAAATATAAAACCAAACATCCTGCTTTGTTAATAGAAATAGTTCATAATATATACAAATGCAGGCATTGAAATTATACAGTAAATATTAATGATTGATTTTTCATTTTTATTTATTCAGGTTGTGAGCTGAAATCAAGAGTTGGATACTCAACTGACTGAGCCACACAGGCGTCTCAATGATTTTTTTAAAAATTTTTTTTAATGTTTTATTTATTTTTGACAGAGAGAGAGAGAGACAGAGCATGAGCGGGGGAGGGGCAGAGAGAGAGGGAGACACAGAATCCGAAGCAGGCTCCAGGCTGTCAGCATAGAGCCCGATGCAGGGCTTGAACTCACAGACCGCGAGATCATGACCTGAGCTGAAGTCAGATACTCAACCGACTGAGCCACCCAGGCACCCCTCAATGATTTTTTAAAGGAAAGATTTTATGGAATAAACTCCTTATATTATATTCTTAATTATGTACTTGGAAAAACATCTATATTCCATTAATCAAAGGATGTAAAATGTTTTTTAAACCTTCATAAAATTCAATTTCTTTCAATATTACTTGAGGCAGTACAGAAGATACTACATTTTTTTTCAAGGACAGAATATTCTCTAATAAAGGAGATCAGGAATCAAAGAATTTCCCATGCTTGGGGTGCCTGAGTGGCTCAGTTGCCTAAGCAACCTCCTCTTGATTTTGGCTCAGGTCACGATCTATGGTTTGTGTGACTGAGCTCCGCATTGGGCTCTGAGCTGACAGCATGGAGCCTGCTTGGGATTCTCTCTCTCTTCCTCTCTCTCTCTCTTTCTTCCCTCCCTCAAGTGCACATGTACCTGCTCTCTCTCAAATAAACAAAAACTTAAAAAATTTCCCATGCTCAGTATTTGCTGATTTAGATTAGCTATCAAGGATTAATGACAACTTGATAACATATATTGTATGTAACATAGGGATGCTTAGTTATAACTCGTCCATCTACAAATAGTTTTATCTTCATAAGGGACTTCTTGCAGTATTATCCAGAATAGTGATCAACTTCAAAAGAGAAAATAAAAGAGAAGAAAAACAACGTAAAAATTTATACCAAAGGGGTGCCTGGCTGGCTCAGTCAGACAAACAGCATGTGACTCTGGATTGTGGGTCAGGAGTTGGAGTCCCATGCTAGATGTAGATATTACTTAAATGAACACAACTTAAAAAAAAATTTAAGTGCACCACAAATAAATCATCAATAGTAGTATTAGCATATGCCTCAGTGTAGGAGCTATTTAATAGGTAAGGGTCAAAAAGACTACCCCCCTAAAACCACAACATACGTTTAAATTTGTTATTACTGAATAATGTACTTCAGTACTCATAAAATACTCATGCTGCTTTCCTCCATATATAAAGTTAACAATACTGAGCCACCATCAAGTCACCAGGCTTATGCTTGGAAGTTTCAGGCTAAACTTGTTAAAATGACAGCCAAAAACAATTGCAAACCATGTTATAAGTTCAAGTGGCCATGTATTAGTCCACATCTGGATGTTTTATGAGAAGTTTCATTATATCTTTTAAAAAGATTTTAAATATTGTCAGAAAGTTACATTTACCCCAATGTTCTATACTATACACTGATGGTTTTTGAATACCATTTTCAAGCTTCTAAACTTTTGAGAAAACACCATCTGAGTGAATATGAAGAGATTTATTATAAAAGTTGTCTACTCCGATCTTACCTGAAAAAGTCCTCTCGCATCTTCCAGCTTTCCACAGCTTAATAGTCTTGTCTGCTGATCCAGTTAACATTAAGCCCTGTTCAGGTAAGATCTTTACCGCCCATACTGCGGCTGTATGACCCTGTGAGTTAAATGGGAATTAAATTAAGTTGCCACAGAATGATCATATTTAATTATTATCTAGAACATTCACACAGAACTACTACTGTACCTGTAAGGTCATCATGCACTTGTCATTCAGCCACACTTTAGCAGTGGTATCCCATGAGCCACTAAGTAATGTCCCAAATTTTCCAGATGAAAGACTACAAACTAAAGGGAAACAAGGCATTAGTTAACACATTGTCATATAGAAAAATGTTCGACCTTGCTAGTTATTAAAGCATTGCAATTTTAAAAACACTTTGTGAACTAACAGTAACTTGGCCAGTTAAGGGTTAATTCCATGGAGATGTAGAGTGCAATGGTCAAGAGCAGGGATGCTAAGCCAGAATGCCTGGGTGCAAGGCCTAGCTGTGCCACTTAGGAATTGTCTGACCATGGGATAACTCACATTCCTTATCTGTAAAGTGAGGGAGCAGGATCAAAGGGGTTGCACAAGGCCTTCTGGTTATAAAAAACTAAATAGAAAGATAATGCAAGTGATTTTGAAATGCTGTTTATATAGATATTTAGTTAAAATGACAAAAAAAAAAAGAAGAAAAAACCCAGTAGAGTTCAGCTAAATGTTCAACAATAACAGAATAGGTAATTAAATATCTTATTATCTTAATGTAAAATCATGCAAGCTAAAAATCAAACATGTGAAGAATTATTTATTTAAAAACACAGAAAAAAGACAGAGTTCCTTTTTTTTAAAGTTTATTTATTTATTTTGAGAGAGAGAGAAAGAGAGAGAGAGCACGCATGTATACACATAAGCAGGGGAAGGGCAGAGAGAAGGAGAGACAGAATCCCAAGCAGGCTCTGCACCACCAGCCCAGAGCCTGTTGTGGGGCTAGAACTCTCAAACAATGAGATCATGATCTGAGCTTGATATCAAGAGTTGAATGCTTAACAGACTGAGCCAGCCAGGCCCCCTCAAAAAGATACAGTTCTGATTAAAAATGGCAGATTGTTCACAGTAAAGCTATAATGGTATTAATCTACAAGGACAAAGAAGACAGAAAACACTGTCACTGACATAGCAAAATGAAGGAGGTTAAACACCCAGAGAGGGAGATAAGAATTGAGCGACTCCCCCAAGGAACTCTTATGAGACTCAATGTCCAGCCACTAGGTTCGGTGGAGAATGGAGCTAGGCAGAGAACTTGAAATGCTAGATCTCTCCAAGCAGCCTCCAGTGTCAGGAAAGTACATCCTCACCAGCTGCAGGCATTGGGAGGTTTATTCTCTGGAGGAACTGAAGCACAGTTTACAGATTCAGGCAGTCAGGTAAAATAAAAGTCTGGAATAAGAAGCCCTGTGAAACACAAGGGAAATAAATGGAAAATCTACATCCTGAAATGTGGTAGTATGCCGTTCCTTTCTCCCACAATACCAGCAGACAGGCATATATTCCCCACTGCCCAGGCAAGAGGGAGGAGAATTCTGCTCTAGAAGACTTAATAATGCTAAAGAACTTCAGATAAGGAAATGTGAGAGGATTTCCCACCTAAAAGGTCAGACCACCTCCAGATCACCTTCTAATGAAGCCCACCAATCACCAAGCTTCATGTACATTAGCTAAAAAATTTTCAACTTCTTTATACCTTATTCTTAAATATGAGCAGCCAGTTTAATATCGACAACCATTTTATAAAAGTCTCCAAAGGGAAAGAGAAAAATCCAAACAAAGCAACACAAAAATAAAAGGCAAAGGGTTAGGCAGGCCAGAAGAAACAAACCTAATTTCAGGAAGCCAAAAAACAAACAAACAAACAAAAACCCCATAAAACTTTAATAGTCACATAATATTTGCAAATAGGTAAGATATTACATAAGAAGACCTATTGAGAGAACAAGAAAAATAAAAACTAAAAGTAGAAGAATCAAACCAAAATCAAATAGCACTAGAAAAAAAAAGTCTCTCCTGAGAATTAGACCAAAGAGACAGACTCAAAAAATAAAAAAGTTTAAAAAGTTAGAAAATAATTTCACAATGTTCAATATCCAACAAATAGGGATTCCAGAAAGAAAAAAAAAATGGGGGGGGGGCAGGACAGATAAGACAAAGAATAGTACAAGAAACATTCCCAAAAGTGAAGAACATGAATGTCTGGATTGAATGAACCCACAAAAGAGCCAAATGAAAGTCACTTTCAAAAGCAGAGACAGAGATGCACTGTGAAATATTTTCTAACATCAGAAATAGAGAAGATCCTAAAAGCTTACAAGGACCAGGCACGTGTCCCACAGAGAAGATGGGAAATGAGAACAGCATCAAACTTTTCAGTTAACACAATACACTAAAAGGCAATAGAGAAATGCCTTCAAAATTCAGAGATTAAATGGTTTTAATACAGGATTTTATATCCACCCAAATTAACAATCAAATGTAAGGATAAAGACATTTTCTAATATACAAATATAAAATACATTTAGTCCCTGTAACAGCTTTCTTAAGAAGCTTAATACACCAAAATGAAAAAGTAAGTTAAGAAGGACAAAAATAGGGGCACAGGGGTAGCTCAGTCTGTTGAGCATCTGACTTCCACTCAGGTCATGATCTCGTGGTTGACGAGTTTGAGCCCTGCATTGGACTTTGTGGTGACAGCTCAGAGCCTGGAGCCTGCTTCCGATTCTGTGTCTCCCTCTCCCGCTCATGCTGTGTCTTTGTGTGTCTCAAAAATAAATGAACATTAAAAAAAAAAGAATGACAAAAATATGGGAATTCTCTCTAGGAAATCTATTGTCAAAGGGGAATCCAGTGTTCACATCAGCCCAGAGCATCAATCCAACAGTAGACTTGAAGAGGAAAGTTTCCAGGAAAAACATAGAACAGGTAAATATTGTGGTGTGCATGGTAGCCATTAGTGATATTCATCAAATATTTTCTGCTCTTTATCTTCTCAACAAATAGTAATATTGAACTTCTCCAGTTCTTTTGGCTTTAGGCAAGCCACATGACTTGTTCTGGCATTGAAAAATGAGGGAAATGTTATTTAACAGGAGAAGCTTTAAGGACAGGTGCATAGTTAAGCCGTGTTCCCTCCCACTGCTCCACTGTCTCTGAAAGCACATGAGATGAAACCTCTGTCATCCCAGATCCCTGAGTGATTATGAGGAACAGAGCCCCTGCTGTACTGCACTAGATCTGTAAGAAGCAAAGCAAACTTTTATTGTGCCAAACTCCTGAAATTCCGGAGTTGTCTGTTACCACAATGTCAACTAGCCTACCTGATTCAAAAATCGGTAGCACAAATGAGACACTGCTAAAACAAAAAATCTAAAAATGGCATTAGCTTAATGGGCAGCTGGTGGGGAGGACATTGTAACAGAGAATGGAAGTTTGGTAATCCTTATGCAGTGGAACATTTTGTAAAACTGCAGCCGGCAAAAATCGAAGACATAATAAACTTGTAGCTCTAAAGAAAGAGGATGGAAAATGGTACTGCAGTGATAAGCTGTCAGTTACTATCAGCTACATCTGACTAAGTACGAAAAGAACAGAATGAGGGGCACCTGGGTGGCTCAGTCAGCGTCCGACTCTTGAACTCGGCTCAGATCATGATCTTAAAGTTTGTGGGGTTGAGCCCCGCATCAGGTTCTGTGCTGAAAATGTGGAGCCTGCTTGGGATCCTCTTTCTCCCTCTCTCTTGCTCATGTGTGTGCATGCATACACGCGCGCACACATACACACACATGCTCTCTAAATAAATAAATAAATAAATAAATAAATAAATAAATAAATAAAAGAATGCAATGAGATAAAGAAGTGGCTGGTTGTCAAAAAGGAATGGAGTTCAGAAACTGAAGCCAATTGCTTCCCAACCCCAAATGATAAAATATGAACCTGAGAAGGTGTTTTAGCTGCAAAGGACAACTGAAACTCAGTCATGCAACAGGGACAAATAAAAAACGTGGCTAGCATGCACAGTGCCAAAATTTCTTTACTTTTTTTTAACATCTTTATTTTATTTTTTGAGAGACAGAGAGAGACAAGAGCATGAGCAGGGGAGGGGCAGAGAGAGAGGGAGATATAGACTCGGAAGCAGGCTCCAGGCTCTGAGCTGTCAGTACAGGGCCCAACGCAGGGTTCAAACCCACAAATGCGAGATCATAACCTGAGCCGAAGTCAGGCACTCAACCAAGTGAGCCACCCAAACTCCCTGTCTAAATGGATTTTAAGTATATTCAAAGCAAAGCAAATTAGGTTGTTAACCATGAAAATAAATGCCTTCAACTGGGCAAATGGCTCAGGGAAAAGAATCTGAGCATGCAGGTTTCCCACTGAGGTCGGATAGGCTCAAAGCTTCAGTAGTAAAATCTAAAAAGGCAGGTAGGAAAAGAGGAAAGGAGAGAGGGGGAGAAATACAGCAAATCCAGTCTACAGTTGAGGGTATGGCTACTGACACAGAGGTCTGACTGGAATCAAATAAGTAATAAGACTACCAAGAGAGTTGCATTGCCAAGAACTAAAAATATAAAGTCTATGACCTTTCAAGACAAAAATGACCCTGTGCACCCAACTCCCATAGGCAGAAGGAGAGCTGAGAATATTGCGTCTCCAAGGAGGGTATATATCAAGGTGACCAAGGAGAGTAACAGAAAGGAAAGAGTATGCCAGAGGGCCAAAGTGGAGCTACGAAGAATAATGTACTGGGGAAACCCCTTTTAGAGACCAACGGGAACAGATCACAAAAATCTCTCCACTCTCCGAGCAGGCAGGTCCTTGAAAACAGACACCCGTCTAGATGTCAGAATGACTACATATTAGGAACCATTGTCTTGCACTGTTCCTTCTCCTGAATGGCAGTGTTTGCTCTGATTACCCTACAGCTCCACAACTGTATACTGGGTGAATGGATGACAGGGAACGTATGTTTGTAGCCCACACACCTCTGACTTTAAGAACTATATTGGGACTTGATGTCGGAACACCTGAGCATCACCTCCCTGATGTTTAAAATACCACCTGTCACCCAGGGATTCTTAACTTTGGGCTTGTGGTTGCAAGTGTAACTTTGGCTTGTCTGACATGGAGAGAGAAGTGGGTATGTTCTGCCTGCACAAGGGAGAGCAAGCTGAATAACTGATAACCAGAGGCAGACTGTGGTTGGTGGCTCGCCCTTTTAGTGCATGACATTAGGCACAGCCAAATGATCCATGCATTAGTCAAGAGTCTGAATGGTGGCTGACACTTTCAGGTATATGCTTTTAACAGTCAGTGCATTATTAATCACATTGCCCTGTCACTGCTGCAACCAACCACTGCAGCACAGGTAGAGAGAAAGCCCCCATCAGCCTGGGTCCCTGAGAGACTCTGATGAGCAGATTCCCCTCACTAATCCATGATGAATATGTACGGTGAGTGAGAAGGACTTTTGTGTCATGCCACTGAGATCAGGGAAGTGTTTGTTACTATACCGTAACCTGTTCTCACTCATTATGTTAGAATATTTAAAAAATGTAATAGGCATTTAGGAGACTTCCTGCAACACTTGTAAAATATCAGCTACAGTTACTCAGAAAATTATGGAAATGGAAAAAAAGGGGCCATTAACTTTAGGAAAAATTTTTTTCTTAGATAAGAATATAATTTAAAAACTACATATGCATTGACTATTTTCAAACAAACATTCCCCAAATTTTGTTACCTACTCTGTTCCAGAAAAAATTGTGATTTTCATAAATATATACATAATAATAAGGTAAAAATTAAAAATAAGTGGAAAATAAAGTAGGGCAAAAGGAAGAGAAAATTAGTATGTAAAATATAAAGCTGCGAACAGGTGCTGGTGTTGGGCTTCTGCAAAGAAGCAGAAACCTTTAGCAATAACAACTAGGAGATACAGGGTCCTTACCATGTGCCAGACACTGTAAAAAGTGCATTACACTCCACAAGAACTCCAGGAACTAAACGCTATTGTTATTCCTATTTAACAGATGAGGAAACTAAAGTTCAGAGAAATGAAAGGATTTTAATCTTTAAAATGAAAAAAAAAAAAAAAAAAAACAACTAGATAGTCAGGAAATAGTCTTGGCAATTAGAATAGAAAATATCTTCTGTGGATCTATTACCCATTCTTAGTCATAGGGACAAAGATTGAAAGAGATTACTACACAAATAAAAATACAATTACTGTATTTGAATACAGAAGTCAAACTGAATTTTTTCCATTCATATGAAAAGTTGCTTTTCAAATTATTATAAATTTTTAAAAATCAACTTAAAGCTTATGTATCATGGGGCGCCTGGGTGGCTCAGTCGGTTAAGTGTCCAACTTCGGCTCAGATCATGATCTACGGTTGGTGAGTTCGAGCCCCACGACGGGCTCTGTGCTGACAGCTCAGAGCCTGGAGCCTGCTTCAGATTCTGTGTCTCCCTCTCTCTCTGCCCCTCTCCCACCTGCACTCTGTCTCCCTCCCTCTCAAAAATAAATAAACATTAAAAGAAAAAAAAAGGTTATGTATCATCAGTTGTTCTTTAAACTCAAATGCTCAAAAAGGCAGTAAATTCAACATTTGATGCTTATATTAATAAATTATTCATGTATAAGTCCAAAAACAGAAAACCCTAAGTTTTCAGGATATGGTTAATTTGTGAAAAATTTTTTCTTTTGGATAACCTCATTTTCCAGATAATAATAACTTACCTCCAAAAACTTACACCATATTTCCTAATGGATAATAGCGAATCAAGCTGGATTTAGAAAATAAGTTCCAGTTTTTAAATCTTTGGGTACAGGAGGTTCTCTCATAAGGAGATTTAGCTACCAATTCCAATTTTCTTTTTTTAAATGTTTCTCCTTGATAGTTGTAATTGGGAAAGCTCTTCATATTCTCTCAGAGATCAGTGTAACATATAATTCAAGAGAAACGTTTCAGAAAGCACAGAAAATTTCTTTTTTTTAAAATTTCTTTCAAGATCAAGCAGAAATAATGAATAAAAAAAATAAATCTCTTTCAATAAGTATAAGAAAGCATTTAGCTTTGAATAGGTAGGGGAAAAAAGCCCACGATACCAAATAATGCAACATAAAATTACCTAGAATCACAAGTTATAATGAAATGGGGAAGTGTTATATGTATAATATCAACTAAAGAATAGTACTACTTTACTATTTAGAAAATAAAACGGTCTAGAAAGCTGAACAAAAATGACATAAGAATGTCAATCATTAATTTTTTCAGCTATACTCACTAACATGGTATGTATGGTATGCCAGGAAAAAAAAAAGCACATGACATTTGGCCTCTAAACCACCAAGGAAACTAACAAAATAACAAAAGATTACCTTATAACAAAGTAGAAATGAATCAGGCAGAAAAAATACCCTCCAAAATTGAAGCAGTATTTTTACATAGATTTCTATGAGATCATATGATACCTTAAAAAATCAAGACAAATAAGATTATATAAAAATTGACTTTTGCATTACAAAAGAAAAATGTACAAAGTAAAAAAAGTTAACAAAATGGGAAAAAATTTGTAATTTGTATGAAAGGGTTAATAACTCTAATCAAGGGCTTCAAAAATGGCCAGTAACCCAATATTAAATGGGCAATTTTTAATATAGTTCACAGGAAAAAAAGGGTAAAAATCCCTTCCTTCTATGAAGATGTCCCCCTCCATAATAACAGAGATGCAAATTTCTCCTATACTAAAACATCACTTTTCATTTATTATTTTGGCAACAATCTAAAAATCTGATAACATACACCATTGGTAAGGGAAACAGGGACTCATGTTGCTGCTTGAAATGAAAAAAAAAACAAGTTACAACACCTAATCAAGCGACTCAGAAATACCTAACAAAATTACATATCCATTTACCTTTTGATCCAGAAATGAGTATTATGCCTAAATGACATTTCCAAACTAACAAAATGACAGAGGCACGGAGCCATTTATTATGGTACTATCTGTACAAGCAAAAGATTGAAAACTCAGATGTCCATCAATAGGGGACTCACTAAATAAGCTAGAATAGTCATAGTACAGCTAGCTAAACAATGAATTATAATGCCATCGTAAACACGAATGGAGAAGGCTTCTATATAGTATAATAAAGAGATCTCCAAAGTGGTAATGTTATCAAGCAAAAATAGGAAGGGCAGAAAATTGCATACGGTATGTTACCTTTTACCTAAGAAAGGGGCAATATAAATCTACATCCATATCTGCTCTATTATTTTTAAAAAGAACAAAGTTAATAAATATAAGGAAAGGGACGGTGCAAGAAGCCAATACGGAATGAATCTAGACTTCTTTGAATATATCTTGGTGAGTTGTTTTTCCTTTGAAACTATTTATGTTTTATAGAATTATAAAGCAACATTAAGTTAAAAAATCCTGTTGAGCACCATTACAACCAAAACTCAGGTTTCCAGTTATTATTTCCCACTAAAAAAACAAAAGCAAAAAACACGGGGCTTCTTGGAGAAATAGCTGATTCCAGGTCTAGAACAAGGTATACATAAAGTGAACCTGTAACATTCTATAGTACCAAAAGCAAAGAAAACTGCTAAAGGTCTTATCAAAAGGCCACAGGGGCCAATTTAAAGAGGTTTCCAATATGGCCAAATATGGGACAATTTGAGAATGAAAAAGAAACAGGAAGCTAACTCATTCTGAAACTTGGTAAAAGAGGTAGGAGAGGAGACATGGCAAGCATTTATCCTATCTTCCCTGTACAAAAGTCTCACACATAACCAACGAATTGACAGGGGGGGAAAAAAAGCAATGTCAGAAAATTATATAGTAAAAAAATGCTAGCTATTAAAGGCAAAAAAAAAAAAAGG